>NC_061862.1:87792909-88096722 GCF_907164915.1 Impatiens glandulifera
TGAAACCCAGCCGGATCAAGCTGCCACAAAGCAAAAAGCTGACACCCCGGCTCAAACTAAGAAAATTGGTCGGTCTAACACTATTGCTTAGCCTACCAATATGTCTAGCCTTGATCAAACAAACGGTAATTTGGTAGACATTCATAAACCGAATCTCAAAAGGAACACAAATCATCCTCCTGAACTTATTATAGGTGACCCTTCAAAACCCATCCAAACTAGGCGACAAAAACTGGAGGAATACTTTAATTCCGCTTTCATATCCCAGATTGAGCCGAAAAAGGTGGATGAAATATTGTTGGATCTGGATTGGATCTTAGCAATGCAAGAAGATTTAAACCAGTTTGAGAGTAATAAAGTCTGGTATCTAGTTTCTAGACCGAAAGATTAATCGGTCATAGGAACAAGATGGGTATTCAGAAATAAACTCAATGAAGACGGTTTGGTTACGAGGAACAAAGCTAGATTAGTGGCACAAGGATACAAATAGGAAGAAGGCGTTGATTTTGAAAAAATCATTTTCTCCTGTAGCTAGAATTGAAGCCATTAGAATTTTTCTGGCCTTTGCTGCTTTCAAAAATTTTAAAGTATTCCAAATGGATGTTAAAAGTGCATTTTTAAATGGTGACCTACGTGAATAAGTATACGTTGAACAACCACCCGGTTTTAAAAATGCTGACCTGACTAATCATGTATATCGTCTAAATAAAGCTCTTTACGGTTTAAAACAAGCTCCTAGAGCTTGGTATGATACATTAACCGCATTTCTAATACATCATGACTTCACCATAGGTTCAGTAGATAAAACCCTATTTAAATTTGAGAAAAAGGGACACATTCTACTTGTTCAAATATATGTAGATGATATCATTTTCGGACCAATCGATCCTAAGCTGTGTGATAAATTATCAACCCTGATGACTAACAAATTTGAAATGAGTATGATAGGAGAATTAAGTTTCTTCCTAGGTCTTCAGGTTAAACAACTCGAATGAGGAACTTTCATCAATCAATCCAAATATACAAAGGAACTTCTAAAGAAATTTGGGATGGAAACATGTTCCTCTGCCGCCACTCTAATGAGCTCATCAATCAAGCTGGATCAAGATGATGACGGTTAGGGAGTAGACGTGACAGTCTATCGTGGAATCATCGGTTCACTTCTGTACCTGACAGCAAGTAGACCGGACATATTATTTGCGGTCGGAATATGTGGAAGATTATAGGCTAATCCCAAATAGTCTCACTATACAGCCGCTAAACGAATCCTGAAATATCTAAAGGGAACCCCTAAAGTCGGATTATGGTATCCAAATGATTCAAGTTTTAACCTAACAAACTATTTTGATGCAGACTATGCAGGATGTAAAGTTGATAGAAAAAGTACCAGCGGAACATGCCAATTCTTAGGTGATCGGCTTGTTTCATGGCACAACAAGAAGCAAATGTCGGTTGCTACATCAACCGCAGAAGCTGAATATCTGGCAGCCGGAAGTTGTTGTTCACAATTTCTATGGATTCAACAACAACTAAAGGACTTTGGTGTCACCGCCGAAGAGTCTCCAATTTTCTGTGACAACACAAGTGCCATAGCAATCACATACAATCCGGTTCTACACTCTAGAACCCAGCACATCGACATAAGACATCATTTCATCCGGGAACGTGTCATGTAGAAGCACATCCGATTGGAATACGTATCAACTGATCAACAAGTAACCGATATCTTCACAAAGCCTCTACAGGAAGCTAAGTTTTCTTTCTTCAGAAACATCCTCTGTCTAGCCGATATAAATCAACTCATTTCTTAAAACTTTTAACCTCTAAAGGGAAAAATCGGTTCGGACAGACAAAACCGACAGTTCTTCCTAAAATGTCAAAAACCGAATTTACCATCGTATTTATTGAAAAACCGCTTTGTCTATCAGTTACAGTAAACCGACCAGTTACTTAGTACATATACTAACTAACTGCATCGGGACCAATGACTGAAAACCAATCGGTTTGAATATAATATACTTTGGAATATTTGGCTTCCCAACAAAAATGGAACAACTGTCTGTGTTTGGACGTATCTGTTCTGAAAAGATTCCTTTTCAAAACAAAGCAGTCATGCCTCAAAAGACGTGAAGATATGATATCTTTCATTGTCCAGGCCTATGACTCACATCCTTAGGCTGTAAACACACCTAATTCATGCAAGATGTTCTATCCTACGGTTAATAAACTGCATTATATGCTACCCACCAGATAATACTACTCACCTATATCACCCTCCAACTGATATATAAGTTAGATGAATATCAAACAAATATTCACACTCTCAACCTCTCATCTTACTAAGGCAAAAATGTCTCAGTTCCAGAGCATTCTTCAAGTTGAGTTTGACACAGCACAAGGCACAAAACACTACGAAATTTTCAAGATGATCAAGTCTTTGGAGAGTACCGGTCTTCGATACTTCCTAGATGATAAACATATCATATTTCCTGAAACCGTAATCGAATTCTTTCACAATGCCAGAGTTTTTCGTGGCACTCCATTTTTCAACACTCTTATCCAGTCAAGGGTAAGAGGAACAGTTTACGACTTCACCGAGCGAGACTTCGCTGGTGCTTCGACCTTCCCAAGGAAGGTTTTACAGACCTATCAATTTCGGCTGAACAGAAAGCCGAAATATCTCTGGAATTCTCCCGCTCCAACTCTCCGGTCGATGATCACGGTGCACGATCATCGTTGATGGCCGAATATCAGCTCCTCAACGACATCATTGGTAAGGCCATCCTAGGAAAGTATGTCACCAATACCTATTGTACCGCGATCTTTAACATCATGACCGCCATAACGACCGATACTCCGGTAAACCGGTCTAGGTTGCTATTTGACAACCTAATCTGGATGATCAATACCCGACACACCAGTTTTATTCCTCAAATAAGCTCTCTACTCATCGAAATCGGGGCTCTACTCTGTCCAGGCGAAGGGCTGAACCAATCCCAGGTCTTGACCAGGGATTCTACGGATTCTTTCTTTGAGCGGTTTGAGAAAGCATGGAAGAAAAAGCAGAGAAACCTCACCTCCTCCAACCACTGAAGAATCACTCATTCGCACAATCGGTCATTTTGCTTCATGCACCGGTTGTATTTCTATCTATTTTAATCGATTGTGTCTTCCTTTTGGTCTACTGTAATTCACTTTTTTCTTAATGAAATTCTAGTACCTTTGAATTCTAACTGTATGAGAAACTACACAAACTTAGTTGGTTTCCAACTAGATTCTCAACCTTAGTCTCCGTAACCGGTCAAAATTACCACTTCCCAAGACGTTTTGAAAACATAAATATTCTACAGCATTAATGAGACAAAACTGAATCTTGATCTTAAATGCTCTTACGTTACATCTCATTTCCAACCTATTTAAGATACCTCTCACTCTCATTCCAATACACTCCAAGACAACATTCTACATCTCTAAGAAAATCTGAAAAATGTCTCATCCCATCCTCCGAAACTATTTGTGCATCGACTTTGACTCAGTGCTATCCCTTGATCATAATGAAACAAGGGAAGAAATCTTTGAATCTTTGATTGACACCGACCTCCGCGGATTCCTAGAGGAATCCGGACCCCTCTTTCTTCCAGAGGTACTAGAGTTCTTCTCCAATGCAGTTATGCATAACGGTGTCATCGTCTCCACTGTAAACACCAGTGTCATCACTCTATCGGAAAACACACTCGCTAGGATGTTCAACCCCCCAACCGAGGGGTTTTCGGACTTTCCACCACAGGTGAGCATGACAGTTGATGAATACGCTGAAATGTTCTCCGTCTCCGACACACCGGTTCAAAACCACGGCTATAAAGCCCACCTTTCTCCCCACATCCAAATTTTGCATGAGATCGTCAGCCGGTCAATCCTCTGCCAGACCCCCAATCAAAACTACTCTAGAAAAGACTTTGACATGATGACCTATATCATCAGCCCAACTTCCATCAATTGGGCATCGGTCATTTTTGATAACCTGAAGACTATGGTCGAAATGAAGAAACAGTTCGGCTATGCTCCTCATTTGAGCCGGATCGTTCGAGCCTTCGTTCCAAACCTTAGACTGGGTAAACCGATGAATCCTTCAAATGTCCTCACCAAGGAAGCGGTGGAAGACAAAATCTCTAGGATGTTTTAGGTTCTAAGTCGGTTAATTTTTTATTTTAACCTTGTATGTGTATCTCAAACCGATCTTCATATCGGATCTATCATCATCATGTCTGTTTCATCCTTAATCAAATATCGGTTTAATTTACAAGGTTCAAATATCGGTTTAAATTCTCCACCGGTTAAATTGTTTACCGCTTCATTAATTACCGCCAAAAATGTTTACCGCTTTAATCACTTCCCGTCAAAAGGCCTCCCGCCAAAAATATTGTCGCCCAAGAGTTTACCGCGAACCCGTTTTGGAGGGAAACCTTGGCGCCTTTTCTTGATGTGACGGTTCGCGTCGGTTAACATTCCAGGACGCTGCCTATAAATAATATCATTCGTCTTCTTATTATCCTCTTCCGCGAATCTACTTTCTCTCTCTAGCAATCACTTAATCTTTCAAACTTTCAATCTTTCCAACTCCCAATCTTTCTAATCGAAATGAGTCGTGATTCTGCACTTTTCACCCACATTTTCCAAGTAGACTTCGAAGATGTTCGAACCAACGGTTCGACGGAGGCTAAACAAGTGTTGAAACTTATAATTGCTTCGGGTCTGGAGAATTTCCTAAGTGGACCGTTCGTCATGTATCAAGACGCGGTCACGGAGTTCTTCAAAATCGTCGTACTCCTTGAGGAAACCATGTCCGCAACGGTCGGTGGAAAACCGTTTCAAGTTACAAAGGAATCAATTGCTGAAGCTCTCCGCCTACCAACAAAAGGTTGTAACTTCACCGAGGACATGGACGCCGACGAACTCTTTGCGGCTTGCTGTGCTGTATCGGATTCTGACCAACCGTTAGTGGTATACGGTAAGAAAATGGACCTGAAACCTGAATACATACCACTTTGTGAAATTATCTCAAAGTCGGTCCAAGGAAGAGGAGGCAACTTCGACAGCCTAACAAATTCGAAGATTGAGATATTGTCCAGTATAGTTAGAGGTCTTCAAATCAACTAGGCCAAGGTCGTTTTCTTCAACCTCCGTGAGATGGTGGATCCGACTTCAAAACGTTCTCAGGGATATGCCGTTCAGCTCGGCAAGCTGATGCACCATTCTAATATCGAAACCGGCCCAAGTGTCCTTATACCTCATTGCAAGATAATAAAATCTACCCATTTTTTGAGAACAGCGGTTTGACCAAGCAGAGCGAAGGCCTCAACCGCTAAACAACCATCCACGTGATCTAGGAAATCGCAGCCTATGAAGAAGAAGGCTCCGGAGGCAGAACAATCCGGAAGCAAAGCGGTTTCTCATACATCCAGGTCGGCAAATATTCAAACCGACATTCCGAATACGGAGGACTCTGCAGCTAGCTCTAGCCGCACCAACACCAACGACACTGAGCAGAATCAGTTAAACAAAGGAAAAGGGAAGGTCGTCGATGAGGAAAATCCGGCCACAAATTTTGATGATGAATCCGGTCCAGTTAGTCAACAGGAGGCATCCGAAACCGTAGACGACGACATCCAAAAATTAGGAGAGGAACTTGTCTCCAAAATAATAAAGCAGCTCTTCAAGAAGGCACATATTGTGAGCAATGACTTCTATCGGTGGGTTCTTCTACGAGAGGAAGTCGGTTTTGCCGACATGTTACCAAAGTGTCCCGCTCATCAGAAATGGGAAAAACTGGTGGAAATGGAGAGGAAGGTGTTCGAATTGACGAAGACAAAGAGCGTTGTCACTGCTCTTAGAAGAGGAAGGATGGTTAAAACGCACGCCCGGTTAAAAGAACTCACCGGTCACATCCTTCACATTCAGGAACAAAACGTCTCTCCATATGACAAAAACCAAATCGATGTGATAGTGTTGGAGACGTTAAAGACTAAGGAACAAGAGTTGACCGATGAGATGACGCGGTTGAAATCGGAAGCCGGTCATCAAGAAGTTTCGCACATTTCAAGATCTTATCTTGACGATGATAAAGGATCTGAAGGATCCAAATCCAATGTCGGTCCTAATCCAGAAGAGGCCGAGAATGCCCCTCCTCCACCGGATTCCACGATCAACATAATTGAAACTGAAACGGGTAATCCGCTCCCCGATCAGCCCGGGTCCCCACAAAGAGATAAATCGTCGGCGCTTGCAATAACTGAGGACCAAATCAAGGCATACATCGAGAAATTTTTCCAAGATGCCATCATTCCGTGGCAGACTAAAGTGAAAGAGAGGGCGAAAACATCACACCGATTGGTTAAGTCTATCGGTGAGATGCTCAACTCTGCGATCCAACGGCTTACAGCCATTAAAGAGAATCACGCCCCAACCGACCAACTGATCAGTTCAACGACACAGAAAACTACAACTCTTGAGGACGGTCTTGTTCAAACCGACTAGCGGCTCGGTTCAACGGATCAAAGATTAGCGACTCTTGAAGAGGGTCACAATCAAAGGTTAGCGACTCTTGAAGAGGGTCACACTCATACCGCTCAACAACTCACGTCAACGGAGCAAAGGCTGGCATCTCTTGAAGAAGGCCATTTTCAATCCGGTATCCAGACCGGTTCGATACTTCAAAGAATGGAAGCCTTTGAAGAAAAGCATGCCCTGACCGAAGCCTCGCTACAAGCGGTCTCCGAACAGCTTGCGAAAATGATTGCGGCCAAGCTAGCGGCCGACGAGGCAATTGAGAAAGTGAATGAGATCGCGGCCCAAAAACTCCAAGAAGCTGAGAACGAGAATATGCGGATACTAAAGGAAATGGAACAGGCGGATGCGAACCTAGCCCGACACGTTCAAGTGGTAGAAAATGTCGGACCGGAACAAGCAGTACAAGCGAATGAGGATGCGGATCGACTAATCCAACAAAGGATGATAGAAGAAGAAATAGCCGAAAGTAATAAACTCTCTAATCTGGCTGCTCCCTCAACCAGACCGGTCATCAAAAAGAGAAAGGTCACCAAGAAGACAGCGACTAAACGGGCTCAACAACTGTTGGATGACATTGCTAAACTGACCGATGCTCCTCCAATCAACCCGGATTCACCAGAAGTTGAAGAAGTTGCGGACGAGGCTATACCGCTGAGGAAGAGAGTGTGGTGCGTTAATGTGTTCCCACTCAGATCGGTCCCTCCACCAGCACAGGCTTCACCAACCACCGACACCTCAGGCGGTTAAGCATCCTCCTCCGGACTTGGCAGCGATCCGTGCAATCTGGGAAAGGGGATGATGGCTCACTATCTCCGGAAATATATGCCTAAAGACGACAAGAATAGAGAATAGACTTTCAATTATTTGTTCTTTATGTCAACTTTATAATATTTCCTATTTATATATATATAAAGTATTTTTGGAAACCGGCCTACATTTTACTTATTACATGATTTTGAATATTTTAAATAAAATAATCAAAAAGGGAGAAATTGATAAGGTAAAAAATTTTCTAAAATTCTTCAAAAAAAAAATTTCTAAAAATTTTTCTAAATTTTTTTCAAAAATCCTTCCAAAACAAACAAAATTTTAAAACAACAGGCCTATTTCTTACTTCTTACATGATTTTGAATATTTTAAATAAAATAATCAAAAAGGGAGAAATTGATTGATAAATTAGACCAGTTAAAATAAGAACTTAACAAAAACAAATTTCCTGTGCAGGAACGGTCAAGAAACTATCCGGTCAAGTAATCAAACCAGTTAGAAGAAGAAGCAAAGGATGTATCCAAAACCGGAAGTTATCTGGTTAACCTGAAGCTATGAACAATCGATAGACATCCTAAACCGAAATGAAGTACTCAATCTAAAACCGACGAGGAGACTACTTAAAGAAAGAAGTCAAAGATATCAAATAAAGTACAATCTACAAATTGGTGCAAACGAACACTTTGAGTATCTACGGAAGATGATATCAAAGGATCAGACTGTGACAATTGTCATATCCATACAAGTCTGATGATACTCTGAAGGCTGTAGAAGATTGCCTGAAGAAACAGTTACCATTTTGGTACAAGTCAAAGGTGCAGATTTCCAGATGCAGGCAACTGGCCAACCGGCAGTTACCATATTAAGTAAAAGACAAATGAAGTCGGTCTGCTCCATGCCTTGGAAGCTTAAACTGCAATTAATGCAATGTTGAACCTCTGCTCAACCAATCAAATTCAAGAATTACCCTAAAGGTATCCGTTGAAAAAATGTGACCGTTGGCACATTTCACCTATAAAAGAAGGAGCTGAAGAGGAGTAAACACAGACACAACAATTCAGAGTGCCAACAACCAAAGAGTTACAAGTTGTGTTTATCTCTCTACAAGATTCAAAGTTTAAGTGTGCATTTGAAGTGTGATTACAATTTCTGTGAGAATTGTAAGAGTGTTTATCGAGCAGTAAATAAGTCTCGATTGTGTAGTGTGGTTGAGTATTCCTTAGTGAATATCCTTCTCGCGGTTTGAGAAGAATGGGTGACGTAGGAGTTTTATCTCCGAACATCCATAAAAACCCGTGTCTTGTTCTTTACTTTCTGTCGGTTCCGCTTTCTAACCGACTCGCACTGTCATAACCGACTTACATCTTTTTAACCGACTCGCACTGTCATAACCGACTTACATCATTCTAACCAACTCACTAAACCTCAAACCGACTTTCTCCAAACTCTACCTCTATTCATCATGTGTGTGTGTTGCTTTAGTCTGAAATAAAGCACTTCCGCACTTGAACTCGGTTCAAGGGTTTGTGACAGCCTGTGTAGTATTGAAACCGGTGTTAATCTCCAACCGGATTAAACGCCAACCGTTGAGTGTTGTAGTGTTAATCGGACCCCGGTCCCCCATCGGCGATCTAGATCCTAACAATTTTGTATAATTGTTTGCATGTTAAGTTAGAAAAATGATAAACTCAGCGAAGCTGTAGAGAAAGTATAAGAATCTGACGCGGCATGCCATGTGGATAAGAGAAAAAAAATTTAAAATCTCACATTTCGGGTTGGAACCCAAAATGTCCCGAAATTAATATATTTTTTTTTCGAAATTCCAATTTTTTTTCAAATTCTGACGTGGGAGCAACGTTGCAAGGCACGACGGATTCGTGGTCTTACTTTCGCTACCCTTTCACTGAGTTTATCATTACCTCGTTAAGTTATTGGCCTTAATATAATAGGTTAATTACAGCTTTTCCACTTTATACTATTGTTATTAAATGGTCCAACTATTAATCCATTTTTTAATTTATTATTATTACATTATCATATTTGATTATTTTCTTTAGTAATGTTATTGTTAAAAATCATCTTCAAATCATCATTGGAGGTTTGTCTTTTTGCTTGTGTGAAAGACGAAGAAGAGAGAATGAAGGGTCGTCAATCCAACACAGGATCAGATTTCTTTAATACTTTGTATAATTGTTTGCATATAAAGTTATTGCCATTAATGTAACTAGCATTTATCTCGTGCATTTGCACGAATAATAATATAAAAACGGTGAAAAAAATATTACGGTAAAAATGTGATAACATTTTTAATTTTATTTTTAACCGTTTTAAGTTTATGGGCGGGTCAACCAACAATCCGACTCTAATATTCATTTACTCTCACATTGTAGAACGATCTCTAAAATAATTGATACAGTTTGATTTCTCAACTCAATTAGTTTAACCTTTAGAGTCCACTTCTTCCCCATACTACGAATGAAAGAAAAATGTAAATACTACCATTAAAGTAGCACATGCGAGACTTACTATATCCATATGAATTATGTCCCCTATCTCTATAAATATGACAAAATTCTTCCATTATTCCTCACTAATTATAGTTAAATCTATAGCGCAAAATCAAAAGAGAATTATGACTGATTAAAAACTATTGATGAACCACCGCGTTCATCAAATTTGGTGTTGAATTAAAAATATAAAGTGTTATTAGTTTAGTTGGTTAAAATGGTTGTACTTGTTTTGTTAAGTTGCAAGTTCGAACCATACCTATAGCATTTTTTATTTTATTTTTAACCGTTTTAAGTTTATGGGCGGGTCAACCCACAATCCGACCCAAGTATCCATTTACTCTCACATATATATCTAAATTAACCACAGCTCTCGACCCAACAATCCGGACACTTTAAAAATTAAGCATCATTATATATATATATATATAGATTAGTTAGTTAAAAAATTGAACTTATATTGTTAAAATGTCCCGCGTTCATCAAATTTGTTGTTGAATTTAAAATATAAAGTGTTATTAGCCTAAATGGTTAAAGGGTTGTACTTGTTTTTGTTAGGTTGCAAGTTCGAACCATACCTATAGCATTTTTAATTTTATTTTTAACCGTTTTAAGTTAATGGGGGGGGGGTCAATCCACAATCCGACTCAAATATCCATTTATTCTAACATATATATCTAAATTAACTATAGTTCTCGACCCGACAATCCGGACACTTTAAAAATTAAGCAACATTATATATATATATATATATATATATATATATATATATATATATATATATATATATATATATATATATATATATATATATAGATTAGTTAGTTAAAAAGTTAAACTTATATTGTTAAAATATCCCGCATTCATCAAATTTGGTGTTGAATTTAAAATATAAAGTTTTATTAGTTTAGTTAGTTAAACGGTTGTACTTATTTTGTTAGGTTGCAAGTTCTAACCATGCCTATAACATTTTTAATTTTATTTTTAACCGTTTTAAGTTTATGGGCGGACGGGTCAACCCACAATCAGATTTTTAGTGATGTTATTTAAAAAAATATATTATACTGTTTCATATTTCAAACATTTATAAATAAATAAATAATTAATATCATTAATTTATTTATGGAATTAAAAATTTTGATTAATAATTCTTTCAAATTCGTTAATCAAATTCGTTAATCAAACTCGTTAAATTCGATATTTAAATTAATGAAATTGATTTGTTATTTATATATATATAAATGTCATTTAGATAATAAATTAACGAGGTTTAAAATCATTAAGATATTTGGTATAATTTTAACAATAAGGAATCAAGAACTGTAAAATTTTAAAAAGAAGACATGAAATCCCAATTAACACTAATAAGAAGTATAATTTAATAATTCCGTCAAAAAATTAAAATTATTATTTATAATGTCTACTTCTTAAATATAAAGGTATGGTAAATAAAAATTGTGACACAATTATGATATAAAATTTTGTGTAATTGAAAAATTATTGTTTGATTAAAAATTATATAGACGGATTATAAATATAATTAAAAATAAGAAAAAAGCTCACTTAAACGTATGTACTTGTACAACTAGTTCTCTTAAATATATTTAAGAATAATAATAATAGATCATTTAAATCTACGGTACTATTAAAAATAGATTCATTTAGCCTATGTTTTTATTTTTTAATTTATATATTTATTAATTAAAAATTAATATATTTTTTCTCTTTTTTTTCATTAATTAAACTATTTATTCTCTTAATCTTCAAATTCTTATTTTTAAGAGATTTTAGTAACTTGTGAATTTTTTTCTACTATAATATTTTTCTGACTTTTTTTTATTTAATTTAATATAAACAAAAATTAAATTAATAATTTTTTATTTACATTTTGATTCATGACTTATAGTTGTAGGAAATATTATTTTTGTCTAATATTTGATTATTACTCTTTTGTTGGTTGATGAATGAGTTGCTATTATTAACCAATTCTTGATTATTAATTTATTTATTTTTGTGTTGAATGGTTTTTATTGTTAAAAGGATAAGTAACTGTTATATCTAACAATTGGGACCAAACAATTTTAAAATAATTAATAATCAATAATAATATAAAAAATATATAAAAATAAGAAGAAATATAAAATTAAAATAATTAATGATAAATACTCTTATATATATATAATAATAATAATGCTTAATTTAAATTTATTTGATTTGTCAAGTCGAGAGTTATGGTTAATTTGGATACATACAGTAAAAACTCTTTAAATTAATATTCGGTAAATTAATAAACTCTCTAAAATAATAAATTTGTCCGATCCTGACTTAGGCCAATGTAAAAAAATTGAAAAACTCAATAAAATAATAAGATAATATTTTTTTCGGGAGATCCATTTATAATTTTCGGTCCCAAAAAAAATCATAAATTAATAATTCATAGAAATTCAAAACATACAATTGTATTGAAAACATATACATTACACATACAATATATTTAAAAAAGTCATTTGGTACTTCAAAAGTCTGCAATGTAATTCTAAGAGGCATAAACTAATTGTTTTTTTTGTTTGGTGTGTATAATTACTTATTTTAAGGGATATATGAATTATACGTTGAATCGGTTAAAAACTCTTTAAATTAATAATTATTAATTTACCGATAAATGAATAATTATTAATTAGTCGATAAATTAATAACTTTCTAAATGAATAAATTTCTCCGATCCCGACATTATTAATTTAAATAGTTTCTATTGTATGTGAGAGTAAATAGATATTTAGGTTGAATCGTGGGTTGACTCGATCATAAGTTTACAACTGTTAAAAAAAATTAAAAATGTTATAGGTATGTTTCGAACTTACATCCTCACAAAATAATTAAAATACTTTAACAAAATAATCTAATAAAACTTTAAGTTATAAATTCTACACCAAATTTGATATATATATATATATATATATATATATATATATATATATATATATATATATATATATATTTTATACATATAAATTAAAAATAAGAAAACAATATATAAATCAGAAAAAAATTATTTTATATATTTTTTTTAAAAAAATAGTTAGAATAAATATAATATAAATATTTATATATAAATTTAAGTAAATAAATAAATATGTAACATTATATAATAATTATATATTAAAAAATAAATTAAGAGATAAATATTTTTAATTATAATTATATATAGAAGAGTAAGGGAAGAATTGAGGGATTGAGGGATGATTTCCCAAATTAACCTAGTTTATTATTTAAATTCAGTTTTTTTATTATATTTAAAATTTATTATATATATATATATAAATTATTATTTTTATAAATTTGATATATTTAAATTATTATTTATATAAACTAATTATTTATATTTTGATATATATTTTAAATTATTACTTTTATAAATTTGATTATTTATATTTTGATATATAATTTATATTATTATTTTTTATAAATTTAATTATTTATATTTTAATATATAAATATATATTTACATCTCAATTATTATGGAAAAAATTTTAACTCTGTCATGTGTTGTATTTTATTATTGAAATGTAGTAATTTTGTTCCCAATGAAAATTTGAGAAAGAAGAAAATCAACGAGGTTAAATTTAGTTTATTCGAACCAAATTTGATAATCCACGAAAGACTATCATTTGTGGGAGGTGTGGCCAAGAATGTCATACGAGACGTAGCCAACATTGTCCTGAGCAAAATCCTTAATAATTTAGATAAATGATAATTGTAATCGTTTTTATGAATGGTTAATTATAATATTGTTATGGTTAAGATATTTTTAATTTATTAGTATTTATCAATTATTTATTAGAATGTTAAAGGGAATATTTATTACACTATATAAATAATAATTGAAATGTAAATATATATATATATATATTAAAATATAAATAATCAAATTTATAGAAAATTATTTATTTAAATTATTTATTAAAATATAAATAATCAAATTTATAAAAAAAAATAATAATTTAAAATATATATCAAAATATAAATAATTTAGTTTATAAAAATAATAATTTAAATATGTCAAATTTATAAAAATAATAATTTTTAATATATATATATATATATATATATATAAAATGAATTTTCAATATAATAAACCAAAAAAACTGAGTTTAAACAATAATTAGGTTAGTTTGGAAATGAATGAAAGTTTAGGAAGTTGAATGCCAAACAAGGTTAGTTTGAGAAACCATCCGGGAATGAGAGAGGAATGACATAACATGAAGTTTAGGGATGACAATGAGGCGGTTCGGGGTAGAGAATACATTTACCATCCTCACCCCGTTTATATTTCAGGGATTTTTTTAATATCATCCTCGCCTCGTTCGGTTTTGAGGAATCCCCGTGTGGCACCATTTATAAAATATTTTTAAAATATAATAAAATTGTATTAACGATTTTTTTATATAATATATTGTAATATATCAAAATTTTATATTATTATAAAAAAAATAAACTTATAACTCTTATAAAATATAATGAATAAATAAATATATTTGTGATTTTATATATTTAATTGTGTTTATAGTGTTCGGGAAGGAATCAGGGTAATATCGGAGTAGGTCGTTGCAGGGACACAAATACATTTCCCGTTCATCCTAGTTCGGTTTCGGGGAGAAATCGCCCAAAACAGGACAATTTGGTTCAGTTTCAAATTGTCATCCATAATAACATTATTAGTTGAAAAAATGAAAAAGTATAAAGAGATATTAGAGAGAAATTTAAATTGCGCAACTACATTCTATCATTCATTCAGTGTTTATTCAATTTTCTTCCAAAATCATTTCTCATATATATATATATATATATATATATATATATATATATATATATATATATATATATATATAAATAAAAATAAAAATAAATAAAAAATTATTTTATTATTAAATTTATATAATATATTGGGAAAAGTTATGATATAATAACAATGTTATATATATATATGTCATTATTATTTTTATTTAATATTAGAATAAAAATATAATTATTTTTATTATATTTTTTTAATATGAGTTATAATTATTTAAAATGTAACTTACAAAATATATATATATATATAAATTATAAAATTATTGTTATATAGTGATTAAAGTCTTAACATTTTATAAGATTATGGTTCTAATCCCTCTAAAAGTAATATTATATGTGGGTGCGCGAACATTGTACATGAAGAAAAAGCGAGAATGTATGCTAAAAGGTGTACGAATTTTGGGAATGTTGGTTTGAGTAAAGCAAACATTGGTGAGAAAACTTAAGGGTTCATCAACGAAGGGTGATTCAAGACCTAATATCATGCCAAAATGTGTAATCAAATATTTAAGAATGCACCCTTAAAAATCGCAAAGTTCTTACAAAGAAGGTGAGTCAAAGCCAAAAGACATAATTGAATGCTGTAGAATGATTCGGGTTAATAATGCATCATTGAAAGATAATTTAGATGATATATATGGATGTAAAAGATTTTAATAATGCATATTTTTAGTATTAATTTATTAATTATTTATTTATATATACAAAATCCATAAATTATTTATTATTTTAATATTTATTGTTCATATATATATATATATATATATTTAAAAAATATATAAATTAAAAAATATATTTAAAAATATATTTAACTAAATAGGTTAAGTATTTAATTAAAGTGATCGAATTTTTTATTTATTTACTTATTATTATAAAAATACAAAATAAGACATTATATACTTGAAATAATATTTTAGAATTGACAAAAAATGTAGGAAAGAAATCGAAAGATCATGCTTACAAAGGGAAAATCTTCTCAGAGGATATTAAAACAATAGTGAAGGTACTCAATTCTCCTTTTGAACTTAAACTGCCCAATGAAATAGAAGAAAAGTGCATAAAAGATTTGGAAATTTTAGTGGTAGGGATTATATTGGGAAAACAGAGTATCCTTCACAATCACTTAAAAAGTTTTAATGAAATAGTGAAAGGAAAAGGGACTGGAAAAGATCTCTAAAATATACATGATCTCTACTTTCTTCAATTCAAGAATGGATCGAATATGGATGAAATTCTGGAAAATGGGCATACATTAAAAATTATATAAATTAAAAAATATATTTAAAAATATATTTAACTAAATAGGTTAATTATTTAATTAAAGTGGTCGAATTTTTTATTTATTTACTTATTATTATAAAAATACAAAATAAGACATTATATACTTGAAATAATATTTTAGAATTGACGAAAAATTTAAAAAGAAAATATCAATATATGTTTAATATATTATTAATTAAAAAGACTTTAATAAAAAAGAATATATATATATATTTGTTAAAAGTAAAAATAAAAAATAAAAAAAAAATAAATAATATTTAATAAAATATGTTAAGTTTTAAATTTAATGAGAAATGTAATGAAGACTTATTTATTATTATAAAAAAAATAAGATGCATGAAAAATCCATTTTTTAATTATCAAATATTTTTTATTTAATTATTTATATATCTATATATCTATATATATAAATTTTAAATAATTTTTTATAATTTATTATTATAAAAAAACATATTAAGATATTGTATGAACAACATTTTTATTAGCACATATTTTTTATTTAATAGTGTCTAAGTTAATGCCGAAAAGTGTAATCGAATGATATGAATGTCGGATTTTATAAAGCAATCATTGGTGAGAAAACTTAAGAGTTCGTCAATAAAAGGTAATTTAGGGCCTAAGATTATGCAAAACTGTGTAATTAAATGTTTAAAAATGCACCATTCAATACCGCAAAGTTCTTACACAGAGGAGTGAACCAAAGTTAAAAAGACATAATTGAATGCTTGAGAATGGTTATAGTTAATAATGTATTATTGAAAGATAATTTATATAATATATATGGTTGCAAAAGATTTTAATAATGTATTTTTTAGTATTAATTATTAATTATTTATATATATAAATATATTAAAAAATCCATAAAATATAATAAATATTTATTATTTTAATTATAATGTTCATATATATATTTTCAAAATTATAATAAAAAAGAAATTTAAAAAGAAATTTAACTTATCGAATTTTTTATTTATTTATTTATTATAATACAAAATAAGATATTATATACTTGCAATAATATTTTAGAATTGATAAAAAAAAAATTGAAATGAAAAATATCAATATATATTTAATATATTATTAATTAAAAAGACTCAAATTAAAAAATATATTTGTTCAAAATAAAAATAAAAACGTAAAAACAAATTAATGAAAATATTTAAATTAAAAATATACTTAACTATATACTTAAGTTTTAAATTTATTGGAAAATATATTTGACACTTATTTATTATTAAAAAAATTAAGATACGTGAAAGAATCATTTATTTATTATCATATATTTTTTATTTAATTTTTTATATATTAATTTTAAATAGTTTTAATAATTTAATATTATAAAAAAAACAAATTATTAGTATGAAAATTGAGAAAATGAAGTTTTTCAATCACTAAATAAACCCATTGTCGAATCCTACTAGGCGAAATATGGAGGCGTTTATGGCGAAATATGGAAGCGCTTATGGCAGAACAGGCCAATTTGGTATTTCACAATAAGGCGATAGACAAAACTGATTCATTTGGATCGACATTAAAGTCCAACTATATTGCATTGTTAGAATGCATGTTTTATATTTGAAAGAGGTTGACGATTGCTTCTATTAGGAACACATTTTTTATTAATACATATTTTTTATTTAATTATTATATTAATTTAATTATTTTTAATATTTGTTTAATTATTTATTATAACAATTTATTATTATTTTTGTATACAATAATTTTATTATCACATTTTTTTTATTATTTATATATGTATATATATTGATTTTAAATATTATTTATATCTGTACAATTATCTAATATATTAATTTATTTATTTTTATACAAATTATTATATTAAATTTATTTTTTTATATAAATTTTTATTCTTAATAAATTTGATTCAAAATTATTATTAATATAAAAAACTTAAATGAATTAGTTAGATATTTTTTTATTTTTTTTATTTTGCAAATAAGTATATAATAATAATAATAATAAAAATTAAACCCAAATAAAAATTTATATAATTTGATCACTAATTTATCCAAAATTCAATATTTGATGAATTATATTTTCTAAACTACATTTTTC
Source organism: Impatiens glandulifera (assembly GCF_907164915.1). Taxonomy (NCBI): domain Eukaryota; kingdom Viridiplantae; phylum Streptophyta; class Magnoliopsida; order Ericales; family Balsaminaceae; genus Impatiens; species Impatiens glandulifera. The sequence goes on from NC_061862.1 coordinate 87,810,960, forward strand.
TTCCTACCTAATTTATGTTATCTGTTTATATGATTGGTCCGCAAGCATTATATTTGTTTTTCAAACTTTATATACTCGATGAATTTTAAAATAATATAAGTAAACATTAAATTTAAATTTAATTTAATTTTACAAATTAAAACCAATTCAAAGATTTGAATAATATTATTTTTATTTAAAATATTTATATATATATTATTTTGTTTACATGTTTACCCGTACAATGCATGTAATCCATGATATAGGTTATTTATTTGATTAAGAGACACTTTCATTAAAAAAAAAAAAAACACTTTATATCTTTTTAAGTAAAACATTTAAATTTAAATGTTGAGTTATTGTGTATTGTTATTATTTTTTCTGAAAAAATAATTTATTTATTATTTAAAGCTTAAGTTTGAATATAATTTTGTTTTATTAAGTGGTTTGAATTTTAAACTTTGTAATATATACTTGAACTAGTCATTCAATTTTTTTTATCTAATTCGTATGATATTTATAGCCAAGAAAAAAAAATGTGGTTTCGCATTTGTTCATCGTACACCATCAGTTAGTCGTTAAAATATATATATATGAGAAATGATAAACCCAACGAAATTTTAGTTAAAATAATGTCACGAATTCTACGTGGCTTGTCAAGTGGGTAGGAGAGAGAAAAAAAAATAAAAAAATAAAAAATATATTCGGTATCGTTTATTCTCTGGTTTCATTTATTTATCTCTCTGAAACTTCTCCGACTTTATTTATTTCTCTCTCTAAAACCTCTCCGGCCAAAATCCTTAACCCGAAACCCAGCTCATGATATCGTTTTAACAGACCTAGTTATTTAGTTTTTACATATCTAGTTATTTAGGGTTTAGGAACCCCAGTATTTTTACAGATCTAGTTATTTAAGGTTTAAAGATTTATTTCAATTCGTTTTTATATGATAACATTGTTTTATCTTTTAGAAACCAGCACTGAAGCACCGAACCTAAACAACATAGTAGATGAAGCATCGAACCTGAACAAATCCCCCCTATTGAACCCGAAAAGTACCCGATTGTGTATAAAAAAATCTACATTTCAATGTTGGTATATTTTGATGTCCCGAAACCATCATTTTGGGACTAGAAAATAGAATTTTTAGGGGAAATTTCCCAAAATGTCCCAAAATGGGTGGTTTTAGGGCCCACAAGGGTGGTTTCGTGACGTGTTTATTATAGTTACACTTATTTTTTGTAGTGAAATTCCCAGCGTTGAAATAACATTTTCCTCTAAAGAACAACTTTTTCAATTCTACACATCATATGCCCACTTAACTAGATTCAGCATTATCAATTTAGGGAGCAAAAATGTAGGTGGTAAGAGGAAATACTTCAGCATTGGTTGTGCCAAGTGTTTTATGAAAGAATCGAAGATCAAAAATAAGTTTCATCAGCCTAGACCAATAACGAAGACAGATTGTAAAGCAAAGATTAATGTTGTTGTTTGAAATGAAGGGGAATATGTGATAACAAGTATTTGTCTTGATCACAACCATACATTAAGCTCTAAGAGGATACGTCATGTTAGATCCTACAAAGTAATAGACAGAAATGTAAAGAGAATATTGTATACAAACGATGAAGCTAGAATAACTGTTGCCAAAACATTTCAATCCCTTGTAGTGGAAGCAGGAGGGTATGAAAACATGTCTTTCGATGAGAGAACATGTAGAAATTACGTTACAGAAGAATGAAGGTTGAGGTTAAGGAGTGGGGATGCTGAAACACTCACTAATTATTTTTTAAGAATGCAAACCAGGAACTCAAACTTCTTCTACCTTATTGATTTGGACGAGGAATCCAGAATTAAAAACGTGTTTTGGGTAAATGGTAGGTGTGGGGCTACCTTTGAAGATTTTCACGATGTTATCTCTTTTGATGCAATCTATTTGACAAATCGTTATGACATGTCTTTCGCTTCGTTTGTCGGGGTTAATCATCATGGTCAATCAATTTTACTAGGATGTGACTTATTGTCAAGTGAAGATGCAAATTCTTTCACTTGGTTGTTTAGAACTTGGTTGGAATGTATGGATGATCGACCTCCAAATGCCATAATCACATACCAATGTCGATCCATGGAAATTGCAATTGAGAAGGTATTTACTAAAACTCATCATCGTTTTTGTTTGTGGCATATAATAAATAACATCTAATAAAGAAGAGACTGAAAACATAGTATACAACTCCATAAATATTCAACAATGCGAAGACGATTAGATTAGACTAATAGATAGCTGGAAGATAATGTCTGGTTGAAATCTTTATTTTTGAAAAGATCTAAATGGATACCCGTTTATGTGGAAGGAGAATTTTAGGTTGGGATGTGAACATCTCAACGGAGTGAAAGTATGAACGCCTTCTTTGATGACTACGTACAGTCCAAAACATCCCTCAAACAATTCGTCGAGCAATATGATAGGGTTCTGTTGAAAAATATCGAGAGAGAAAAGAAATTAAATTTTCAATCGTTTAATTTTTTGATACCAACTATTGGTGGATTTGCCTTTGAAAGGCAATACCAAACCTTCTACGCTCCAAATATATTTAGGTTGGTTTAAGAAGAAGTTAGAGGGTTGATGTTGTGCGACATCTCAATCAATTAAGAGGAAGGGACAACTTGTATATTTAGAGTTGAGGAAATCATTTTGGGGGTTAATGGAGAACATGTAAGAGATGTTTCTTACAAAGTGCATTATACCGAAATGGACTGCAATGTTAAATGTCAATATCGATTGTTTGAGTTCAGATGTATTTTGGGTAGGCATATCATGGTTGTGTTGAAAAAAATGAGGGTGAATGAGGTATCAATGTGTTATATAATGGACCAGTGGCGTAAAGATATTAAGTGTGGCTATCAAACTATCACCAACATTTATGATTCAGATATGTCTGTGGAAGAAAAAAAACGTCATAATAGTCTAACTCGATTGATGCAAGAGGTTCAACAGGTTGGAGTAAAATCAGAAGACAATTTTTCTTTTTGTATGAACGGCATAAAAAAATTGATGAAACAGTTTATGTCACTTAATCATGGAAGCACAGAAGCATCTAAATACAAAAGCACAGAAGTATTTTCATCTCCTGCTTCATTTTCATCTCCAGCTACATTCATTTTGATACACTCTCCTAACAAAGTTAAAAGTCGAGGACGACCACCAACAAAGAGGAAAAAATCTTTAATTGAGAAAATCTCCAAGAAGTCGTCGAGATCGAAAATGAAGTGAAATACGGCCACAACATCAATACTGTTGGATTCAACACAACAACAACAACAACAATTAAATGATCCACTATCGACTAAATTTTCCTTCACATCACTTTTATCCTCTCAAATATGTGTCGAAGATAATGCGTGTGGAGATAACATTCAACGAGATGGTATTTATATGATCATGTTGTAACTTTGAATTTTTTAAGATTTTGTCATAATGCGCCCCGAAATGATGGTTTCTTGTCCCAAAATGATTGTTTGTCGTCCCGAAATGGTGGTTTTTCGTCCCGAAATGGTGATTTCTTGTCTCGAAATGGTGATTTCGGGTCTCGAAATCATAGTTTTGGGACAAGAAATTGGTGTTTATCGTCCTAAAAGGATGGTTTTAGGTCATGAAATGGTGGTTTCGGGACCCAAAAGGGTGGTTTCAGGACCTGAAAGAGTGGTTTTAGGACCTGAAAGGGTGGTTTTATGACCTAAAATGGTGGTTTCGGGACTAGAAATGTTGGTTTTAGGACCTAAAATGGTAGTTTCTTGTCTTGAAATCATGGTTTTAGGACAAAAAATGGGTGTATATCGTCCCGAAATGAGTGTTTTATCGTCATGAAATGGGTGGTTTATCGTCCCGAATTGATAGTTGCAGGTCCTAAAATGGTGGTTTCGGGACCCGAAATGGGTATTTATCGTACAGAAATAGTTGTTTATCGCCCCGAAATGGTGGTTTTTTAACATTTTGTCACAAAAGAGAAAAGAATTGAAGAGTAGAAAATCGAAAAGAATTGAAGACTAGAAAATACCACAATGTATTACTTATTTACATACAACTTATATGTTTCAGGACAATCTTCTTTTATAATTTCTAAATATCTCTTAAAAATATTGTTCAAATTTTTGTTTAAAGTTGACATAACGATGAACGCACAAAATTTTACTCGTAAAACTTCAAGCATTCCGCTTGCCTACAAAAAAATTAAAATTGAGCAGTTACACTTACATTTGTTTTGGTTATACCACAATCCCACTTTGCATCGCCCAAATAAGATTGAATATGTCTTATACAGTATATGGCGCAATCTGGTATTTGAATTTTCTTGCCAAGCTAATTTCAAAACTTTGAATGGGAATTTAGCAATTTTGATTTCGATTTTCAGGTTGATAGTTTAGAAGAACTCCACAAAGGTTTCTATCTGTTTTACCAATGAAGTTAATAAACATAGATTTGAAAACATTTAAACATACAAACACATTCAACTTACCAGTTTCCGAGTTGTGACATATTTATCTTCCCATGACATTTTTTGGGTAGTGGGAAGTTGTCGATGATTTCGATTATTCTCTTTTGCATATTGATGCAAACAACATAATAGTGACTTTTATATAAATTTGGGAAGAAGATCTGCAAAGTCATATTAAAATATGATATATATGAGCAATATTTGGATGATATTAAAATATTTAACTTACAAGATTAGCATTTTTCATTTCTTCGGGTGTTATTTCGAATAGTCTCATTTCTTCAATAACTTGTTCATTAAAAGTTTGTGAATCTCTATAAAAGCCCAACAAATGAAATTAACATCATAATTAGACCATTGGTTTAAACAACAATAAAAGATATAGTGACTTATAGAAACCACGATTTCGGGATAAGAAACCATCATATTGTGACCCGAAACCACCATTTCGGGAAGATAAACGCCAATTTCGGGTCCCAAACCACCCTTTTAGGTCCCGAAACTACCATTTCAGGTCTTGAAACCACCCATTTTGGGACGATAAACAGTCATTTCGGGTCCTGAAACCACCCTTTCGGGTCGATAAACACCTATTTTTTGTCCCGAAACCACTCTTTCAGGACCCGAAACTATCATTTCTTCTTTTGGGACACACAATATGATAGTTTCTCGTCCCAAAATGGTGGTTTCGGGACAAGAAATCGTGGTTTCAAGATAATATGCAGCTAATAAACCTTTCGGGACAAAATATATGGATATCAAAAACGTTTCTACGCTAAACCCTAATCGCTATATATTTTTTTGTCGTTAAATCCTAAATGGAGCTAAACCTTAATCGCTATATACTAAAGAGAATATTGATATAAAAATCATCAAAATTATCTACGTTTCTAAATATAAGATTTCTTATTTACCTTGAAGTCCTTGGAGATCTTGGAGTCTTGTCGGGCGATGTACTTGGACCAACACCAGCCTGAAAAGAAGAGTAGTATGAACCTGGACCTACCCTAAATGAAGTGAAGATACACGAAGGAAAACTTAAAAATTTTTACCATTTTCGATCGGACGACGATGAAGAAGAGAGAAGAAGTCGCGGATGCCGGAGAGCGAAATCGTCAGAGAAGAAAGAGACCGATCGCTAGAGAAGAAGTCACGGATCGCCGGAAATGAAAAATGAAAAGAAGAAAGAGAGGGAAGTGAAACGCGTTTTTAATATTATTGATATTTTTTAATTTTTAATTTTTTTATTTGTGACCTTACTTTCGATTAAGTTTCGTTGGAATCTATAAATATTTAGGATCAACTGTTGAAACCATATCCCAAGAATTTCCCTCAAACCATTTTAATTGATTACGTGTACAGTTTTACCTCCTTGTTTTGTTTGAAGGAATATATTAAAAGTTATAATATCATCAATGATTAAGGATTGAGTCAAAACCTAAACCAAAACCAATCTCTCTCTTTATACTCTTAAGTTTATGAATTTGTATGATCTAATAATATTAAGTGACAGCCATATATATATGCATGTAGAACCAGGGCGATTTTATAATGAAATCGTGATTTTACCAATAGCAAGCAAAACAAAGTTCACTAAAAAACAACTGATACAGGTTTAGAAGTTGGTCAAATTAATATGACAACTAAAACACATTTCAGCAAATGAAGGTAAAAACAGAATGTTACATAAGAAGATAACCCATATATATATACCTGCTCAGCGGTCAGCACTATGAATAAGGACACAGTAACCTGCATAAAAAGTTGAATTGTGTTTTAACACTTTATTACAAAATTTATTAACCAAATGTTTTCCACTCTCTTAATAATCCCCAACAGAATATTCTTCAAAATCATACCACAAATTGTTCACCAAATAGTTTTATCCAAATCAAAGCCGGGAGAATTTTGGGGGAAGACTTGTATGCTTGCCTAAAAACAAAAACATCTCAATAATGAAATAAATCTGGCAGAGAAATTGTATCAAAATGACCATAAAGACCAGAGTTGAAGTGATTTTAATCAAGGGTTTAGATCAAAATAGCTTACTAAAGAACCCATATTATTAGTTATTTATATATTTCAGACTAATATTTTAGTTTGTATAAATTCCAAGTATTATATTGATTGTCTTCATTAATTTCATAAACATGAATATATGGTGTTTTGTCCTAAGTGGGTGATTGATTGTTTTTTTAATAAAATATGTATTTTAAAAATTAATTTGATTATGCTAAATTCAATCAGATAAAAGTATGGTTGATCGGTTATTTGTATATTTATTTAAAAACTAGATTTTGATGTGAGGTTTATATCAAAATATCTTATACAAAAAAACTAAAAAAAAACTAAATATTTAAGATTGAAATTTGACGAAATGACCCTAAAAATGTCATTAAATGCGCTGGTAAATTTAATTGAGCAAATGACCACTTTAAAATATTTTGACGAAATTATTCCCGTCGCGTAACGCGAAAGAAAAGTCTGTGAAAAGTCAAGAATGATCGTGTCATTCGCGTGACGATCGTGCCCTTCGCGTGACGATCGTGCCCTTCGCGTAACGATTGTGTCCTACGCGTTACGCGACGTGGGTAATTTAACAGGTTTTTTCTTCACGTAACAATCATGCCCTTCGCATTACGCGACGGGGTAAGTTCGTCATAATATTTTGACGTGGTTATTTGCGCAATTTAATATATGTCCGCGCATTTAAGGCCCTTTATAGGATCGTCTCGTCAAATTTCCCAATTATTTGAGTTCACATACAAGTTCTATTTAGGTGAAAATAATTCAAAATGAATGCTCATTAGTGAATCTGATTTAATTCGAAGGAAATTTTATAAATGAAAGAAAATATTTGAAAGATAATGTATTAAATGAAAAGATTTCAAAACAAACAAAAATAATCTAATAAAAGTTTTTTTTTTTTTTTGACTCATATGTGAGTTTGTACGGTGTTTATTATATTTTATAATGTATTTGTAGATAAATTGTGTGAGACTATTGTATCGGCATAATTATGCCATAGAAAAATAGTGGAAATCCTGTTACTGAAAGAGAAGTTTGTGGTGCTTAGAAATGGATGGAGAGATATTGGTTTTATAAAGGATATCGATTTTTCCTATAACATTCATACACTGTCCTTTTAAAGATTAAAGTATAAATAAATGTAAGAGTGGTTTTTATTTAGAAAAAAAAAAACGCATTTAAACGTATAACTAGCTTATCTAGATATATGTACTAATAAAATAATATTTAAACATACGTATTATCAAAAATTGGCTTGTTTAACTTTTTTTTTTAATAAAACATAGTTAATTTTAATTTATATATTTATATATTTATTAATTAAATATTAATATATTTTTTCTATCATTCTTTTTTATTAATAAATAAACCCTCTATTTTTATTTTTTCATAAAAAAATTATTATTTTTATATGAGTATTTATTATTGATTTATTTTAATTTTATTTTATATATATAACCATTTATCATTAATTATTTTAACTTTATATTTCTCCTTCTTTTTAATATTTTTTTCTTATATTAATACTCATTATTAATTATTTTAAAATTGTTTGGTTCAATGATTGAATATAACAATGACTTATCCTTTCAACAATAAAAATCCTTCTAACACAAAAATAAATAAATTAATAATCAAGAATTAGATAATAATAGCAACTCATTCATCCAACACAAAAAAATTGATAATCAAATATTAGACAAAATAATGTTCATTACTACTATTATAAGTCATGAATAAAAATTAAATAAAAAATTATTAATTTTATTTTTGTTCATATTAAATTAAATAAGAAAGAAATTTTTTAAAAAAATATTACAGTAAATATAAAATTAAAAAATGAGTTGATAAATTTTTTTCAAAATTAAAAATTTAAGAATTATGATAAATAAAAACAGATTAAAAATGAAGATTAAATAAAAAAGAGAAACTAAAAGTGTTATTTCGTTAAAAAAAAAATGTCACCAGCGCTTAAGCGCTGACACTTTTAGCAATTAGAGGCATCTTTAGTGTCATTTCATCAAATTTCCCATTAAAAGAGATTAACTAAGCTAATTTTTAATATTTAATGTATATTTAAATGACATTTTATTAGTATATACGTGTAAGTAGGGGTGTTCAATATTTGGTCTGAACCGAATATTTGACCGAATTCGAATTCCATTTTCGGTTTTCGAATCGAATTTCAAACCAATTCGAATTCAAATACGGTTTTCGAATTGGTTTTCGAGTTTGGGTTTCAACTCGAAAACCAAACCGAAAACCGAATTCAATTTTTTATTATTTATTTTTCCAAATTTAGCTTAAAAAAAGTTCAAAATAATCAAATTAAAATATTTTAAACTAAAGATTTAATAATAAAAAAGAAGGTAACAAAAGCACCAGTGGTCTAGTGGTAGAATAGTACCCTGCCATGGTACAGACCCGGGTTTAATTCTTGGCTGGTGCAATTTATTTTGAATTATGCTAGTTTAAAAAAATGAATTCGATTTGAATTCGAATTATTCAAATTCAAACCGAATATCAAATTCGGTTCGGTTTAATTAAAATTTATTCGAATTCGGTTCGGTTTTCAAATTGATTAAAAAAAATAAAAATTCGAATAAACCGAACCAAGGAACTCGTATAACCCGAAAACTGAACCGATGAACACCCCTACGTGTAAGTGAGCTACTTGTAAAAGTATATACGTCTAAGTAAGTTTTTTCCTTTTATTTTTATAGAGTTACGTTAGTTTACAAATTTATTTATTAAAAAATTGTAATATACAAGTAAATGTTTTTTTATTTGGCTATGATATGATTTGATGAGATAATATTGTTTAAAAAATTATGTTTATTATTTAAAATATCATTTCTTACCATTATTGATAATGATAAGAAATGATATTTTAACAATTATTTAATTTTAAAAAAATACAAATTAAAAATTCAGATAAAATTGTTAATAAAAAAATTAAAATAAAATATTAATTTTTTTTTTGTTCAAAGTTAAATATAGTTTCGGCGATACTTAAATTAATGTTACAGACGCTTAAATAAATTTCGTTATAATTTATGTCAACGCCGTTTCTGACGACGCGAAAATAAGTGTCTTCGATATTTTTAACACCACTTTAAGGGTTGTAAGTTTTTAAGTGTTGACAAAAGGATTTTTTTTGGGTTGTAGTGAACAATGAAAGATTAAAAAATATTTTGAGGGACAACTTACTAGAGAGAGTAAATGTGAGATCTACCATGTTTTAGCTCATAAATAAAAGTCAGAATTATGTTTGGAGTTTGAAATACTCAAATACCTAATCGCATTTCTTCCCATTTACTTATTTTTTATGGGTTGCCCCATATACACCATTTAATGACATAAAAAGCCGTTAGTCTTTTTTTTTTTCTTTTTCTTTTTATCACCGGTTGGAAATGAATAAAAGCTATGAGGAACACGTGGACCAATTCATTAAAACTCCTTTATAAAATTACAATTTTATATTGAATGTCATCAATAATTTCATATACATACATGATTCATCTATGTTGTTTGATCCTAAGTGGACGGTTTGATTTTATTTTATTTTTAATAAAATGTGTAATTTAAAAATAATTTGATTATTTCATTTGTATATATTAGAAGCCTAGAAGGGTTGATAGGTTATATGTATAAAATATTTAAATAAAGGTTAATTTTGATAGTTTAATTAATATAATAATGGATAGATCAGTGATGTAATTTTAAATTTTGGGATAAAAACTTATTTTTATATAATAAAATCAAAGAAAATCTAAACAAATTTCTATTATTTGTTTGGATAAGATAAAGTTGTGCCCACAATATGGATGTGGCTCGATTATATCACCTTTCACTACTTTCTATGAGATAAAGTTGCAGACATACATGTACATATAATCAAACTTAGAACCGCTTCGGGTGAAATTATATATATATATATATATATATATATATATATATATATATATATATAAATAAATTAATTTGCAATAATTTTAATTTTATTAATTCTTATAAGTTTCAATATTTTGTAATATTAGAGAATGAGCTTTTAATGTGAGTGTAGGAGTTTTTATTATTATTATTATTATTATTATTAGTACTCATATAACTTATATATTCATACACAAAATTTAAAATAATAATTAATAATTTTATGTAGTTTAATGGTTAAAATGTCTATGGTATATAATAAAGACCAATGTTTAAATTTTATGTGGTCTAAATTTAATTTTGATGGTTAAATATATGAATAAAATTGTTGGTTGACTAGAGTGAAAATTAGGTCACGGGATGAAAAGTCGATTGGGATTGATTGGGATTGGTGGTGGTTGGTTTTCCAAGTTGTTAGGATCGGCGGCACCAATAGAGACGGGGGTCTGACTATTGTTGACGACTTCGGATAAACAGTTTGATAGAAATCCTATTAGGGATTAATATCTTTTTCTATTCTTCACAAACCTTTGCAAACTGTTGAACGATTCAAGGACGGAAACGTTTGCTTAGGTTTGAAGCTAAAACCAAAGAAGGAGAAGATGACAGAATGTAAATAACACAGCAGATTATTTATGGATGTTCGGAACAAACTCTCCTACGTCACCCCTTCTTCCAACCACCGGAAGGATTCACTATACTTTTTAATCAAATACAGTTAGCTGACTAGCTAATACTCTGTTGAATAGAACAACCTCTATTCAACTTACAACACACTGTTAATGACTATCAAATAGTCCAATAACTTATCTTTTAACTTCACGTAGTGATTTACAAAATACACTTAAGAATAAAATATCTAGAGAGAGAGAGTAAGTTTATTCAAGAAATTAAGCTTCTGGAAATCTTTTTATTCAATGAGAGAGAAAGCTTCAGTTTCTGTCTTGTTTTCTGCTTTTTTTTTTCATCTTCATCCTTAGGCAGCAATATATTTTTGAAAAGCTTCAACGGTCGAATCTTCCTTTTGGATACGTGGCAAGCATCCATTGGAAGGCCGCCCATAGTACACAAGTACAGCAGGCACTGTGCATATGGAGCGTGGCCGTACCAATCTGGTAGTGGCCAAATATTCTTCTGAAATTGTCCTGCACAGAACAAGTAGTAGGAAGAATATTTACTTACGTGGCATTCATCAATTGATTACAGCTGACTGTCGTACTGATCTTCATAGGAGAGTGGAGCAGGAGTAGCGTACAGCTAGAGCACGTGGGTAGGCGGGTACTAGCTTCAAGCATACTGCTTAAGCTGAGCATTAGACGTATTTCAGTTAGACGGATTGTGAAAATCAGTCTAATGAAATTTAAACATCCTCGTCTAATAATAGAGTCTATTAGACCGTCTGGTCTAATAGAATTAGACTTACGTCTAATTACAATAACCATTAGACTGCACGTCTAATTCCAGTTCTACCTTAGACTAATCTGAAGGAGTTAGACTCACGTCTAACTTTCACTTAATTAGACTACACATCTAATTATCCAATAACCATTAGACTGCACGTCTAACTCCACTGAGTTAGATTGCACGTTTAATTCCAGTTCTACCTCAAATTAATCTGAAGGAGTTAGACTCACGTCTAACTTTCACAATCCATTAGACTTACGTCTAATTCCGCAAATATATTAGACTTACGTCTAATTACGCAAATACATTAAACATCCCCGTCTAATAACAGAGTCTATTAGACCGTCTGGTCTAATAAAATTAGATTTACGTCTAATTACAATAACCATTAGACTGCACGTCTAACTCCACTGAGTTAGACTGCACGTCTAATTCCAGTTCTACCTCAGACTAATCTGAAGGAGTTAGACTCACGTCTAACTTTCACTTAATTATACTACACGTCTAATTATCCAATAACCATTAGACTGCACGTCTAACTCCACTGAGTTAGATTGCACGTTTAATTCCAGTTCTACCTCAGATTAATCTGAAGGAGTTAGACTCGCGTCTAACTTTCACAATCCATTAGACTTACATCTAATTCTGCAAATATATTATACTTACGTCTAATTCTGCAAATACATTAAACTTATGTCTAATTCCTTGCATCTATTAGACTCCACGTCTAATTCCTATGGTTAGACCCCCACGTCTAACATTAGACGTTTTTCATAAAATCGGTCTAACTCCGCGTTGACTTTGCTCGCGCGCGTTGACTTTCAGTTGTGCCTGCAAATTAACAAAACTCTAATTATTAATTATGCACCTGGTGAGATTAGAACCCAGGTCACCTGTGTAAAAGGTAGGCATGCTTACCACTACACCACTTAAGATGTTGATATCTAAGTATATATTTATATATTCATATATTTGATATGACTAACAATTATTGAACTTAGCTTTATCCAAAAACTATTTCATCAATCATTAAATCAAATTTTTTAAGTTATTTTTAAATCAATTAAAAATTTCAACCCAACAATTCCCCCTTTTTGATTATTTAAACTAAATTATCAAAACCTGTTGAGTTCATTAAAAATTTCAACCCAACAATTTCCCCCTTTTTGATTATTTAAATTAAATTATCAAAACTAGTTGAGTTCATTATTTAAACATAATCTAGGAATTATTATAATCCAACAATCCTAAAAATATTTCTAAGGTAAGAAAACTTAGACTCGAGAAGTGGCTTTGAGAAGATGTCAGCCACTTCAGGCTGCTGATTGTCATATGCTATGTCCGAGCAGCCAGCTGTGCAGATGTCGTTTGGCTCTTCCAATCTGCTTTCCTGTTTTACCTGCATTCAAAGACAATAACGAATCTGGTACCCATTTTCCTTTGGGTCCATGTCTTATTAGTCCTTTGGGAATCCATACTTTGATTATTTTTATGGATTTCCCATGTTGCGTTGTGATCGGTGCGTATGATTTAGGCTTAGAAGACGTCTTCCTGCTAGCAGCTGAACTGTTAATCTTAGAGGATGGTTTTTGTCTAAAACTCTTTGACTTCCTGTTAAGTTTTAATATGCGAGACTTGCTGGATGCTTCCATCTTAAGTTTCAACCAGCTAACAGTTGGCGGAACATAAGTAATCTCATCCTTTAAGGTTAACTTATCACAGCTTGGATCAGTTCCATTCTCAGTTAAGCTCCCTTTGACAAAGTTTATAGACTTAAACTTGTCAGTTTCTGGGTTTAACTTTTCATAAGACTTGTCTGAGTCATTGTCATCAAATCCTAAATCGGATTTGCATCCGGCAGGCCTCAACATACTTATCTGCTATCTGACTGCATCTCCAAACTTCGTCCAGGAATCGACCACATATGTCAAACGTTGGATTTCAGAAAACAGAGATTGAACATTTTCCTTGAGCTTCTCATTCTCAGATGAGAGCTCAGCCATTTTGTTTTCAAAAACTTCAAAATCATTATTTTGAGATGAAGAAGAGCTGTCAGATTTGTTTTTCAAATTTAGTTCATCAAAAGAGTTTGACAGTTTCTTGTACTCAATGACCATGTAATTGAGTGCAGTAATTAACTCATCTGTTGAGAATTTTTCAGAGGAGAAATCAAATACCTCAGAGTCAAATTCTTCTTTTTCCATGAAGCAAGTGACCTCTTCATCATCACTGACGTTGGATGATGAATCATCTGAGTCGCTGTCGGCCCACTTGGCTTTGTTTTCAGCCGCCATGAGAGTCTTCAGCTCTTTCTTGTTCTTTTTCTCATTTTTCTTTTTCTCATCACGCTTTGGCTTGCTGTTTCCTTCCTTGAAGTGTCTCTTCTTTATGAATTTGCATATTTTCTTCATGAAAAGAGCCATGGCATTGCTGCTAATTTGCATAGCAGCAGCCTTTACAGCAGTGGCATTAGATGGCTCCTCAACAGTCACCAATGCTTTTGTTATGATGGAGGATGTGGGGTGCTTCTCTTCATTTCTATAGTTCAACTCGAACTCATAGGCCTTTAGATCGGCCATCAAGTTAGAGAGCTCCATCTTATTGAGGTCTTTAGACTCCCTCATCGCCATCGTCTTAATATCCCACTCTCTGGGCAAAGCACGCATGACTTTAATCGCAACATCTTTGTTGTTGTAAGTCTTGCCCAGAGTGGATAGAGAAGTGATAACCTTACTGAATCTCTCATCGAACTCAGTCATCGTCTCTTCAGGATGCATCTTGAGGTTATCGAACTGTTGAGTAGCAACCATGAGTTTGTTTTCTTTTATTTGTTCGTTGTCCTCACACATTTTAGTTAGCTTCTCCCAAATATCTTTGGTAGTGGGATAGGTAATGATCTTGTATGCCATGTTGTCATCCAATGTCTTGTAGAGAATGTATTTTGCTATGTTGTCGAGGTTGTTCTTTCTTTTATCTTCATTGGTCCACTCAGATCTAGCCTTCTCAATCTTTATCGGACCGTCGGTGATGACAAACCACATGTCATCATCTATGGCAGCTAGATGAGCGTGGACTCTCGCCTTCCACACAACATAGTTTTTCTCTAAGAACATGGGAACATTGTTGATGACAACAATAGACATGATTCAGATTCTTTAGAAGCTTGAGAATAGAAAACGAGGCTTTGATACCAATTTTTAGGATCGACGGAACCAATAGAGACGGGGTCTGACTATTGTTGACGACTTCGGATAAACAGTTTGATAGAAATCCAGTTAGGGATTAATATCTCTTTCTATTCTTCACAAACCTTTGCAAACTCTTGAACGATTCTAGGGCAGATTGTTTATGGATGTTCGGAGCAAACTCTCCTACGTCACACCCCTTATTCCAACCACCGGAAGGATTCACTATACTTTTCAATCAAATACAGTTAGCTGACTAGCTAATACTCTGTTAAACAGAACAACCTCTGTTCAACTTACAACACACTGTTAATGACAACTTACAACACACTACTAATGACTATCAAATAGTCCAGTAACTTATTTCTCAACTTCACGTAGTGATTTACAAAATACACTTAAGAATAAAATATCTAGAGAGAGTAAGGCGTTGACTTTGCTCGCGGAGGTGAGATTCGAACCCAGGTCACCTGTATGACAGACCCGCATGGTTACCACTACACCACTTAAGATGTTGATATCTAAATATATATTTATATATTTGATATGACTAACAATTATTGAACTTAGTTTTATCCAAAAACTATTTCATCAATCATTAAATCAAAATTGTTAAGTTATTTTTAAATCAATTAAAAATTTCAACCCAACACGAGTGATAAGAGGTCGATAATAAATGAAATATTGGTGGTTAAAAATATATGAATGTGTTACGACTTGTTTCGTAAGGTATATTTATGGGTTCTTGATCTCAAGAATCAAGTTCTTGATCTCTAGAACCGGGTGGAAATTCTACAATCAAAAGGCAATGGAAGGTTTTTAATAGAGAATTTGGGGTGAGGGGATAGAAGATCCTAGGATGAGAAGAGAAATACTGTTGGTCTATACCAAACAGTCCATAATAAATAATAATAGACAAATGGGGGCGAAGTTCATATCTTCATTATTCCATTCATGGGTCCTTGGGGAAGAAAGATCAGCCTTATATAGGTGATGTCTTGCCCAGAATATTCGGTTACAACAACTACTAGAAAATAACAGAATTCGGTTTGTAAAATAGAAAAGGAAAACAAAACAAAATATTAAAACAACAAAATAGAAATCTGGCCCATGTGCACACTAGGACCGAGAGAGGGTGCCGAGAAAGGTTGCTTGAATTATTCTAGGACTGATGCCTTAATTTGTAGACCCTAGCAGAATGATAAGTAATTGACCGAAATGTGGAAGTTATGTCACAAATGAAAGCTCGTTTAGATTGTGGTTGGTTTGCCAAAGTGGGAATAAGAGGTCGATAATATGATATGTGATAGTTAGGGTGAAAAATATTCGAAGTGAGGTGAAGAGATTAGAAATGAGAGGTCAATTGAGAAACACAGAATATTTATGTGGTTAAATATTTGAATGAGATGGTTAGTTGACCAAAGTGTAAAGTAAGGTCATGAGATGATGAAAGGTAAATTGGATTGGTGGTTTGTTTAATGAAGTAAGGGTAAAAGAGGTCGCGATAATGATATGGAATGGTTAAAGTATAAAATGTTTGAAGTAAAGTCACGAGATTAGTAATGAGAGGTCCATTAAAGAACAAAAAATATTGGTGATTAAATATGTATATGAGAGTGTTAGTTGACCGAATAAGTGGATGGTAAAGATGTCGGTGATTGATGAAATGGTTGGATGCAGAGGTTCATTAGGGAAGAAATTATATTAGTAGTTAAATGAAGTTGTTGGTTGACCGAAGTGAGGGTGAAGAGGTGGTTAAAGAGGAAGAGGTCGATGGAGATCTCCTTATCAAACTTGTTATCATTTCTTTCCTTCTTGATAATAATGAAGATAGCGATGAATGAGATGAGGAAGAAACCACTAAGTTGCCTCAATCACTAAAGTCCCTCATATTCATACCATATATGTTGGCGACGAAGAGGATGATGAAGGTGATGGAGACGATAATGACGACGGTGGAGACGATGTTGACGGTGACAAAGAGATGAGTAACGTCTATTTCAAGTTTATATCTATTGTATTTTATATTCAATTAGTTAGATATGTCATTTTTTATACTCTAACTTTAGAGTTACATTAAAATCGAGTTATTTATTTTTGAACTTTGTTTAGGTTGACGATGATGAAGATGACCACAAAGTTGCTCTAACCATAAGAGCCCCTCTAGTTTAGATTATAAAATGTTGACGACTAAGAAGATGACTGTGATAATGACAATTAAGATGATCATGATGACGACGACAATGAAAATGACAACATATATGTGAATTTGATTAATCCTTGCAACGCAAAACTATTATGATAGTTTTATATATTTTTGAATTAAGGAAAACTATCATGACACTGTTGGATTTTGGATTTAAATATATATGTAGAACATATTATTAGATTAAAGTCATGAGCTTAATGATTATGAAATGATTAATTTTAGATACTCGTTTAGTATTTGTTTATTTGGTGAAGTGACAAAATAAGTATTAATAATATGGTGGACCTTCTTATATTGTGGGCTTTAACAATATATGGGCTTCAACTAGGGTTAGGTCCCTGAGACAAGTATTATTTAAGAAACAGGAGAGGAGATTCAAAGAAGAACTCTCACGCCTTCTCTCTCTCAACTCACCTCCGTTTTCTTGTTCTTTGATTTCCCCGTCAATATCAGAGGAGAACGGATAATACTTAGTCTATGAAGACTTAGTCGTTCCTTTCAAGAACAGATCAATCCGGATCTACAATGGGATCATCTTCAGGTACACTTCCGCTGCATTATAATTATAGTCTATATTCATGATTAGGATAATGATAAAAATTCTAACAGTTGGTATCAGAGCTATCCTATTTATGAATCGATAATTTTTATAATGATCGTATTTGAATCTGGATTGGTTTATTTATTTATTTATTTATTTTTAATTAATAATAAATAAAATATATTATTTTATTTTTATTATCATTACTATTAAACTACAAGATAAATAAGGAAATAATATTCTCTATTAAGAAAATAAAATAAATAAGGAATTGATAATATAATATTTTTTTTATTATTAAATAAATAAGAAATTAATAATATAATAATTTTTTATTATTATTAAATAAATAAGGAATTGATAATATAATATTTATTTTTTATCATCATTAATAAAGAATTTATATTATATTAAATAATATTAACGACTAAGAAATGAATTATTAGAATCTGTTTTATTAAATTAGATAATAATATTAATAATCTAATATTTATTCCATTTAAATAAAATAATTTCATCTTCATATGTCACCAAAGTGACCTCTATTTCGTAATTGTTTTATTTAAATTCTTAAGGATGGTTGTATTTTTTTTTCATGCGTTTATTGATTAACCCAAAGGTTGATCAATACTTGGCAGAAATATAAACAAACTCATGGTAATAAATTTGTGACAGTTATAAAGTTTTATATGGATTATACTTTTATCTAAATATAAATTTATTAGTTTTACAGAATTTATTGTCAATATTTTATTATTGCAACAAGAGTACCGCTTACAATTAAAATTATTATCCAAAGATTTGGTTTTAATGCTGTGTTTGGTATCTTGCGATGGGGTTAACCATAATTTGTTTATTATTTATATATTTGTAATAATGTGAGTGTTTATATTTTTTGTTAACTTCATGATCTGGTTCTTTGATATCTGCTAACTATTCCGTCCTCATTTTATCGGGGGACAATTTTTAGAACTGAAAAGAATTCATTTTGATTCATTTAGGCTGTATGGATCTGGACTTAGCATTGAGGATAGACCAACCCGCTCCTCTTACGGATGTAAGCACTACTGATCAAAGACAGATGTTTGAGAAGTGGGAAAGGTCTAATCGTTTAAGTCTGATGATCATAAAGAAAAGCATTCCAGAAATATTTCGGGGTACGATATCTGATGATATCACTAAGGTTGAAGAATTTCTCATCGAGTGAGAAAAACGCTTTACTAAAAGCGATAAGGCGGAAATGAGTACTTTTCTTAAGTCTCATTACCATGAGGTATCTCAGGAAGGGGAACATAAGGGAGTACATCCTTAATATGTCCAATGTCGCTTCAAAACTGAGAGCACTCAAGTTAGACCTTTCAGAGGACATGTTAGTCCTATTGGTCCTGCTCTCACTTCCTGCTCAATACGATCAGTTCAAAGTTAGTTATAACTGTCAAAAGGAGAAATGGACTCTTAATGAACTCATTTCTCACTGTGTTGGAGAGGAATAAAGAATGAAGCACAAAAGGACTGAGGAGGTACATATGATTGGAACCTCAAAATATGTCGGTGGCAATAAAAGAAAGTTTAAGGCCGTGAAGATTGAGACTGCTAAGGCTCCAGTCCCAACTCTTCAGGCTCGTCCTATGGAGAAATCTTGCTTCTTTTGCAAGAAGACTGGACATGAAAAGAAGGATTGTGCCAACTATCACAATTGGTGTGTGAAGAAAGGTATTGTTCTTACATTGGTTTGTTCTGAAGTTAATCTAGCTTTAGTGCCTCGAAACACTTGATGGTTAGACTCTACTTCAACTACTAACATCAGTGTTTCAATGCAGGGTTGCCTAAGCCACCGAAGCCCAATTGATGTTGAAAGACGCATTTACTTTGGAAATGGGGAATCGGTCGAAGTGGAAGCAGTTGGCAATTTTAAATTGTTGCTAAGTACTGGGCATTTTCTTGAATTTAAAGACACTTTTATTATACCGTCATTTAGACGGAATTTGGTTTCTGTTTCTTATTTGGAAAAATTCGGTTATTATTGTTCGTTTGGAAACAATGAAGTTACATTGTCTTTGAATTCAAATTTGGTTAGTTTTGGTACTTTTATGTTGAATGACAATTTATACATGTTTGACACTTTAACTTCATATCATGAAACCCTAAATGTGCAAACGAGAGGTACTAAGAGAAAATTAAATAATTCCAAGTTTATTATGGCACAAACGTTTAGGTGATATTTCGAAAAATCGAGTTGAAAGACTCATTAAGGATGGAATCCTTGATTCCATAGTTTTTTCGGATATTGAGGTTTGTGTTAACTGTGTTAAAGGTAAACAGACCAAAGTGAAGAGGACAGGTGCTTATCGAGCTACAGAAGTCTTAGAGTTGATACATACAAACAATTGTGGGTCATTTTCCACACCTTCGTGGAATGGTCAACAATACTTTGTATCATTCATAGATAATTATTCTCAATATGGCTATCTTTACCTCATAAGGGAAAAATTTGAGGCAGTAGACATGTTCAAAGCATTTAAGGTTAAAGTTGAAAATCAACTCAACAAACGCATTAAGATCATCAGATCTGACCGTGGAGGTGAATATTACGGTAGAAATGATGGATCAGGTGAACAACGTCTAGACCCTTTTGTTGACTTCCTTAAAGAGTGTGGAATAGTCCCTCAATACACCATGTCGGGTTCTCCTAGCATGAATGGTGTTGCAGAGAGACATAATCTCACATTAAAGGATATGGTTCGAAGTATGATATGTCAAACTACTTTGCCAAAATCTTTTTGGGGGGAAGCATTGAAAACTGCAGTCTACATTCTTAATCGAGTACCGACTAAGGCGACAATCAAAACACCTTATGAACTCTGGATTGGGCGTAAACCCAGCTTACGTCATTTTAGGGTGTGGGGATGTCCAGCTGAGGCAAGGCGTTATATGCCAAATGAACCAAAGCTAGCATCTCGTACGGTGAGTAGTCACTTTATTGGTTACTCGGAACGGTCAAAGGGGTATAAGTTTTATGATCCCACATCAAGAAATATTTTTGAGACGGGTACTGCCACGTTCTTTGAGAATGTTGAGTTTGGGGGTAGAAATACAGTTTTAGACTTTTTTTTAGAGGATCAAGAAATCACCAAAGTAATTGATCTAACACCTCAAGAAGGATTAGTCATTTCGACTCCTATACAGTTTCAAGATACAATTGAGGAACCCATTCAAATTGAACGGGAAAACCAAGTTGTAGCTGAAGAACAAACTCAAGAAACTCAAGAACATATTGTTCAAGAGCCAACGTTATTACGTAGATCCACTAGAGAACGGAGAAATGTCATTCTGAATGATTATGTGACATTTCTTCAAGAAAATGAGGACAATGGTGGCATGACTGAGGATGATCCTACCAACTTTTGTCATGCCATGAAGGGTCCTAATTCGGATAAATGGATCGAAGCAATGCGTGATGAGTATAAATCAATGCAAGACAATAAGGTTTGGAAACTTGTCCTATTACTAGAAGGTGCAAAACCCGTAGGTTGTAAATGGATTTTTAAAACCAAACGGGATGCTAATGGTAATGTGGAGAGGTATAAAACACATCTTGTAGCTAAAGGTTATACTCAGAAAAAGGGAATTGACTATAAAGAGACTTTCTCTCCGGTTTCTTCGAAAGACTCTTTAGGACAATCATGGCTCTAATGGCACATTTTGATTTGGAGCTTCATCAGATGGATGTAAAGATAGCGTTTCTGAATGGTGACATTGATGAAACAATCTATATGGTACAACCTGAAAGTTTTGAGGTCGATGACCCAAAACAAATGGTTTGTAAATTAAGAAAATCTATCTATGGACTAAAACAAGCGTCTCGCTAGTGGTATCACAAATTTCATCAAATAATTCTTTCATACGGTTTTGAAATGAATGTAGTTGATGATTGTGTTTATCAAAAGTTTAGTGGGAGTAAATTTTTTTTTTGGTTTTGCATGTGGATGACGTTATGCTTGCCACAAACGATATGAGCTTCTTGCACGAATCTAAGAAATTTCTTTCGAATAACTTTGAAATGAAAGATCTTGGTGAAGCATCTTTTGTATTAGGGATCCAAATATACTGTGAAATATCTCAGTATATTCTTGGGTTATCTCAAATGAGCTATATTTATAAAGTGCTTAAATGATTTGGCATGCAGAATTGCAAACCATGAAATACCTCAGTTGCAAAAGGAGACAAATTCAGTTTAAATCAATGTCCAAAATCAAGTTTAGACATCCAGGAAATGCAAAAGATTCCATATGCTTCTGCAGTTGGAAGTCTTATGTATGCACAAGTATGTACGCGTCCGGATATTGCGTTTATAGTTGGTGTGTTAGGCAGATATCTCAATAATCCTGGAATGGATCACTGGAAAGCAGCTAAAAGGGTGATGAGATACCTAAAGAAAACAAAGGATTATATGCTCACATATAGGAGGTCAGACCATTTGGAGATCGTTGGGTATTCTGACTCCGATTTTGCATGTTGCCCAGATAGTAGGAGATCTACATCTGGCTGTGTTTATACATTGGCTGGAGGAGCCATTTCTTGGCGTAGTGCCAAACAAACACTTGTTACCAGCTCTACAATGGAGGCTGAATTTGTGGCATGTTTTGAAGCATCACATCAGGGAATTTGGTTAAAGAATTTTGTCACAAGGCTGTGCATTATTCCGGGGGTCGAAATACCTATTAAGATTTTTGTGACAATAATTCAGTTGTTTTGTATTCCAATAACAATAAGAGCTCGTCGAAGTCAAAGCATATTGACATTAAGTTCCTACGTGTGAAAGAAATGGTACAAAGTGGTCAGATTTGCATCGAGCATTTAGGAACAAAATCTATGTTAGCAGACACCTTAACTAAAGGTGTAACACCTATGGTATTTTACGGGCATATTGCACGTATGGGTGTGTTATAATTTAAGGAAGCTTCATTATAGTGGGAGAGTATGCTACAAATAATTTTTTGTCAATTGCGCGATGTTTTTTAAAAGCACTTTTCTGATCAGAAATAAAGTTTATTTTTGACACTTTTGTACATTATATTCAAAGATAACGATCTCATTAAGTTTGGATCAGAGAAAATTGACATATTCAGGTCACATTAGTGTGATTTTCTCTCTACATGTTTCATAATTGATCTATGTCGTTTGATTGCAGTAGTATCAATGATTATTGTTAGTTTAGCCATAAATATGATGAATGCTTCTTTAGTCCTATATTGCTATGATTGATGGATCAGATTGTTATAAGCCCTTTATTTTTATTGACTGATAAATTAAGCTCTTGAAGAATAATGTGTTCATTCGGATACATATTAATTCTAGTGGGAGATTGTTGGATTTTGGATTTAAATATATATGTAGAACATATTATTAGATTAAAGTCATGGGCTTAATGATTATGAAATGAATAATTGTAGATACTCGTTTAGTATTTGTTTATTTGGTGACGTGACAAAACAAGTATTAATAATATGGTGGGCCTTCTTATATTGTGGGC
Organism: Impatiens glandulifera; assembly: GCF_907164915.1. Classification (NCBI taxonomy): domain Eukaryota; kingdom Viridiplantae; phylum Streptophyta; class Magnoliopsida; order Ericales; family Balsaminaceae; genus Impatiens; species Impatiens glandulifera. Next base: position 87,834,268 of record NC_061862.1, read on the forward strand.
TTTAACAATATATGGGATTCAACTAAGGTTAGGTCCCTGAGACAAGTATTATTTAAGAAACAGGAGAGGGAGATTCAAAGAAGAACTCTCACGCCTTCTCTCTCTCAACTCTCCTCCGTTTTCTTGTCCTTTGATTTCCCCCATCAATATCAGAGGAGAACGGATAATACTTAGTCTTGGAAGACCTAGTCGTTCCTTTCAAAAACAAATCAATCCGGATCTACAATGGGATCATCTTCAGGTACGCTTCCGCTGCGTTATAATTATAGTCTATATTCATGATTAAGATAATGATAAAAATTCTAACAGACACTCCACAGTCATAATCCCCGTTTCAACTTAAGTGTTTTTAAATGCAATTGAACCCGTAACATTTTGATTTGTTGACTCTTATCACTTATCACTGGGTTATCTTGGTGGGTTTATTATGATAGTTTAATTAATAACGTAGAACTCAAAATTTTGTGTTGAAGTAATTTCTTTCAACAAAAAATCATTTATCAATTTTTATCCACATTTATCCACCCAATAATATACCTCTCATATGTGACCTTACACTTTCACTTCGGTCAACCATCTCCAACATCACCAATCTCTTTTACTCTTCATTTTGGTCACAAATCCCCAACTGACCTCTTATCTCATGACCCATCTCCTCACATATTTTATAATATACAACCCGACTTTTTTGTCCTCACTTCGGATAATTAACCATCTCATTTCACATTTAACCACACATTAATCAACCTCTCATATTGTGTGACCTTACATAGTTTCATTTTGGTGAAATCAACCATCTCCAACGTTATCAATCTTTTTTACCCTCACTTTGACACATCAATCCCCCAATCGGCCTCTTATAGTGTGACCTTACTTACTTTGATTAACCAAAACTATCTCATTCCACATTTTTATCTCACTAATCTCAATTGATCTCTCATCTCGAGACTTTACTTTCATTTCCGTCAAATTCATCTCCTTACATATTTTACAATAAACGTATCCTCACTTTGACTGGTCAGCCCCATCTCATTTCATATTTATCCACCATAATCGGACATCTCATATCGAGACCTTAAACTTTCACTTTAGTACATTACCAATATCTTTTACCTTCACTTTGGCCCATCAATCCCCAATCGACCTCTCGTCGTGTGACATACTCACTTCGACTAACCAACCATCTCATTTCATATTTTTATCCACCTTGATTGATCTCTAATCTTGTGACCTTACACTTTCAATTCGATCAAATCAACAAATCATCTTCTTCCATATCGTGAATGTCATTTACCCAACTACTAATTTCATCGCATATTTTAACCAACTATCCTAATCGACCTATAATTTTGTGAATGTATTATGTCTAACGAGATTTGAACCACGATCTCTGTTATGTAGCATTAACATTTCAACCACTAAAAACCACTTAAGATTGCTGGTTCATATTTATAGTTTGTTGTATGCATATATAATTTATAAGACTAATAATTAAAAAAATACATTTATATATATATATATATATTATTTGTATTTTGAAAATATTTAATAAATACTTATTATTGTAATAAATTAATTTTTTTTTTTTAAATTTATTATTTTTTCACTAAGGTTTATTATATATATATATATATATGAATGAATTATTAGTTGTTTTCTTTTATTATTTTAAATAAATTTTGAATTTTATTTATTTAGGTTTATAATTAAAATAAAAAATGTGTTAATTTCTTTTATAATTAACTAAACTCTCTTCTTCACTTTTAAAGTTTATTTTATATAGAGAGAGAAATGTTTAGGACATATAGAATTTACAAAGAAAGTCTGAAGAGGGATAAATCTTGTTTAGGATATATAGAAATGTCTATCAACCAATTATAATACTTAACTTTAATTTAAAGTTCCATAATGTCCAACGTGCCTAAATAGTGGCCAAATAGGACTAAACAGGAACACAAAATTAAAGTACCATTTTATAAAAGGGATCGACACTTCAAATCCATGCCAGATGTCCATTCAAACTTCTGAGATAAGCTTTAATTATTTATTAATTACTCTATTTTTTAGGTAGGATAGTTAGCCGACATGATCAACACCTAATTAGATTAGCCTATTAAGCTTGACATTTAAAGCCTATAATTAAATACGTAGAAATATTTAAAACGTACCCGGAATTGAAGTCTAAACACACTGTCCTCCAAACTTTTATTGATCCAACTTCAAATATATTACAACAGGGTGATGGTGATAGATAGAGAGTACAATACAGACTGCAGGGGTTGTTTTCGCCTCTCTTACCAACCAAACATGAACAACTATTTATAGGAAAATATTTTACAAAAGTTAAAAATATGAACAGTGACTCCCGGGATTCCCGGGATAAGTTTTTTCCGCAAATTACGGATCTTGTCTTCTTCTTCTGCAAACAGTACCTCCCAGGATTTCCGGGATAAGTTTTTCCCGCACCTTACGGATCTTGTTTCTTCTTTAAATCTTGAACTGGCTGGATGATGATGATCCAACGTCTTTTCTTGAAATTTTTTCAACCAAGGTGTCTTTGATTGCTTCGAAAATGTCTTCAATTCCGACATCACTTTGAGCGTCTTGGAGATAATCAGATGCCATAGTTGAATCTGTTTTTTTTGATTTATTATCATCTTCAAATTTAAACATAAAGTCTTTCTTCATTTCTTCAATATATGCAGATATCATCTGGCTTTTTGATAAGTTCTCTGACCTCATTCAAAATTTTTTGGAGATATAATCAAACGGGGACGGTGCTTCAGCTACTTGTCGTTTTTTCTTCATACATACTTATTTGCTGGCGTAGGAGGTCCATTGTCTCCTTCCCAAATCGCTCATTTGTTTCCTGGTCTATTCTCATCATTTTATCCCAAAATTTATAATGAGATGATCTAAACAGGCAGGGAATGCCTGTTTTGGTATAACCAAATTCAGGAATCCATTTCCAAATCCATGGAATGGAAAATTCAGTAAAAAAAGAAACATGAAACTATTCCTTCAATATATAAATTAGCTTCTTGTTTTTTCAGAAGTTGGGGAGATACCTTGCTCCATTTATCAAATAGGACCTTGATCTCTTCTGGTAAAACCTTTGGGCTAGGACCAAAACAGTAAAACTAATCTATGAACTAGTGGGGAATGTCCTCTATAGACATTTGCACATACCTTGATGAACCAGGAATGTTTATATTTATTATTCTCATAATTTAGTGCCTTGGTGAAGGCATCACAATAATCCCAATAATTAAATTTGATTGTCGTCGTCTTATTAAACGACAATTTTCTTTCTTTCATTGGGGATATTCCCCAATCTTTCAAGGAAATTGTATTCTTTATTATTATTTTGCTGAAATTATAAATTTCTTTGTTTGCCCCAGAGAAATGTGATATTTCACATGACTCACTTTGAATAAGTATTTGTTCGTAATATATTCGGGTCTTATAAGTCCTTGATGGTGTGGATGTATTATCCAAATACCTTTGCATTATTGTCCATGCCTCATTCTTCCATTTGAGGTCTTTTTCTTCTAGGAGAAATATAATTTCTTTATATTCATTTCTCATAAATCCAATATTATTAGATTCTGATTCTTCATCTCCCAGTATTCTGGCGTACGTTGAATTGTCTTTTTGACTGTCCGTACTTTAGGAGAGATCCATTGCTATCAGCTTTTGTTTACCATACTGAGATATGATCTCTGGTGTTCTGCCCCGACCTCTTCCTCTGATAGAGGAGGATCCTCTTCCTCTTTTAGAGAAAGATTCATAACCCCTTCCGCTCATTCATGTAAATTTAAAAATTCAGGGGTTAAGAAATCAGAGATTATTATTTATCCTTTTTTGTATGTTATTTCAAAATCAAATGGGGCTAAATGAGCTTGCTATCTGGCGAACATTTGTTTTGATACATCATGTTTAAAATCTTTCTGGAACATGAATTTAGCCGCATTGCAATCTGTTCGTATAATAAATTTTTGATTATATAAATCATCTTGGAATTTTAAAACACATTTGACTATCGCAAGAATTTTTTTGGCGACTGTCGCATAATTCTTTTGAGAATTGTTCCATTTTCCTGAATGGAACCTGACAAGATAGACTTGTTTTGTTTCTGAATCTAATTGAGTTAATATTCCTCCAAATCCTATGTCAGGAGCGTCAGTCTCAATTACCTTTTCCCAATTTGGGTTACTTATCATTAAACAAGGAAGTACATTTACTTTATTTTTAATTCTTTTAATAGCATATGTATGATGGTTTGACCATGGTTTTGGATTTTTCTTCAGCCTTTCATATAAGATTGATGTGTCCTCTGTTAGATTTTTATAGTATGGAGCCACATAATTTAGGCTGCCTAAAAATATTTGTAACTGTGTTTTATCAGTGATCATATTAGGGAATTTTTCCGTAAATTCTATGTTCCTATTAATAGGAGTAATATTTCCCTTTTCAATGATATGACCTAAAAACCTTATTCTTGTTTTGAAAAGATCCATTTTTGGTTTAGAAATTACTAATCCATTTTGAGTTATTATTGTTTTAAACATATTTAAATGTTTAAAATGGGTTTCAATTGTTTTTGAATAGACTAATATGTCATCAATGTAAACAATTATAAATGTTCTATAAGGATTAAAGATATTATCCATAATTTTTTGAAATTCGGATGGAGCATTTTTTAATCCAAACGGCATCACATTCCATTCATAATGTCCTATAGGGACATTGAATGTTGTTTTATACCTGTCAGATTTTTCAATTTGAATTTGTCAATATCCTGATTTTAAGTCAAACTTTAAGAATATTAAACTATCATATAGCCTATCTAATAGATCCTTTTTATTAGGAATTGGATGCCTAATCCATTTTAATACTTTGTTGAGGGGTTTATAGTTTATTACTAACCTTGGCACGCCTCTTTCGATTTCTGAATGTTTATTTACATAGAAAGCCGTACATGACCAGGGTGATTGTGATGGACTTATTAACCCCTTCTGTAATAGCGCATCTATCTCCTTTTTGCATAATTCTAGATATTCTGAATTCATTTGGCAAGGTCTTGCCTTTGTAGGAATATTCTTTTCATTAAAAGATTCCTCATATGGTAGTGATACTATATGTTTCTTTCTATCCCAGAATGCATTAGGATGTTCATTACAAATATCTATTGAAAGTTGGTCTTTTAGCAGAGCTATTTTTTCTTGTAATTTAGGATTTTCTAGTTGTTCATCTATTGTTATAAGACTTATTTCTTGCTTTAGAAAGTATATTTGATCTTATTTTGCTTTGATATTATCATATATACTATGTAACATTTTAGTAATTGGTTCCACAATAAATTCTAGAAAAATATCATGTTTCTGGAAAGTTCCTGTAATACTTTTATTATTAATCATCTTAATAGGGTAGATTGTGTTTAAAAATGGGGTTCCAAGTATGACCTGATTTGATATATCTTTAGCAAGTATAAAATTTTGAGGAATGCACTTATTATCAGTACATATATAGGCTTTTGGAAGCTTATATTGGATTTGAAGTTTATCCCCACCTGCATGCCATAGGGTATGGCTTATTTTATGAAAATACCTAGTAGGGATTAGTCCCTCTTGAATAATATTTAAATCTGCTCCGCTATCAACAAGGGCAGTAAATGACCTTGTATAATGATTATCTATTAGGAGAGATATTTTTATGTGCCATTTTTGGGATTTAACCATTTCTATTGTGGATAAAAAAATTCTGAGAAGATATTTTCTTCAATTTCTACTTTGTTGTCATTATATTGATTATTTTCGTGAGGTTTATCATCAAGCTTAGTTATTCTAGATTCTTGTATAATATTCTTCTTTTTTAATATCCTAATTTCTTCCTTTAAATTATTAATTTCTTTGTAAAGATTTGTGAGGGTTGTATTCTCTTCTTTGTTTTGAATCTTGTGTCTAAGTTGATTCATTACTTCACTCATAGTGTAAGATTTATTATGATTATTATAATTTAATCTCTTTTCATCTGGCTCTTCTTCTTTAGAGGATGAAGTTCCTCCTTCAGAGTTAAACTGGTCTATGATCTGCATTCTTAATTTTGGGTCTTTGATGGCTTTTAATAATTCAAAAGCATGATTTGATGTTAAAACATTAACTTTCATATCTGAAAATTGAGATATGATTCTAAATAATTCTGATTTGTCAATATTTTGATCTAGGTTATATGTTTCTTTTTTAGGACAACTCAATCCTGATCGGCAAGGCTCACATTCGGAGTCTTCCGAGCTTAATTCAGAAATGTTTTCATTATCTAGATAATCTATTTCAGAATTACTAATTATTGAATCAGAATCAGATTCTTCAGATTCTAAGTTTTGTAAAGTTTGGATTATTAATCTTTTTGTGTCTTCTAGGATTTCAAGATTATTAATTTTCTTTTTTGCCCAACAGTATTTTGATGTGTGTCCAAATTTTCCACAGTTGTGGCATTTTTTACTATTTTTGAAAATTTTTGGCTTGGTTCTAACCTTTTCTTCCCTCCTTTCATGTTTTATGTCTGAGTATTTTCGGGGCGGTTTCCTATATTTGTGAAACTTATTATATTTCAACCTTTTCTCTTTTCTAGATGTAGGACTATCTATACCAAATTGTTGGCAGAATTGACCTAATTGTTATCTCTCACTTTGACTCTGTCTTTTAATTTGTTGGTTTAACCTTATTTCATTACATAAGGCTAGCCCTTCTTGTATACAAGTATCTATTAATACACCATATGTATAGGTTTCATATGGTATCATTGAATGACTCTTTTTGAGGTTCCTTCTAACTCTTTCATTAAATAGGCTAGGAAGGCCATCAATAAATTTTGATTTCCAATGTACATTATTGCATTCTGGTAGTTCTATTACTCTACTTAAAAAGGTATCTTTATACCATCTAAAATATGAAAGTGTCTTACACCTTAGATTTTGTAATAATGTTCTAATTGTATCATTATTATCATTGAACCTTCCCGTGAAGTGCTCAATGATGTTAATTGCTAGTGTATAAACTGCATGTTCAGTTAGGCTATTGTTTTCTTGTTTTACAGTGTTAAGAATAGAATCTCTATTTTCTTGGGAAAAATAATTATCCCACCAGCCCTTTAATTGTCTAGTAAATCCAGCAACAATCATTGTTGCTATTGTTTTATCACTATTTTTACTATTTTTACAAACTGTTGAGTACATTAACATCCTATGTACTGTATTATAGATTTGTTTGTTTGAATATCCATCAATATTCCATTCATAAATTTTGTTTCCTGAATAACTAATATCAATTATATCTGTGTATTCTTCATGTAAAACATCCATTGGTGTTGGTCTATTATAGTAAAATTTACTCTGTATAGGCTTATCAGCCCATTTATCTATTTTATTAATTTGATCTCTGTTTTTCTTGTCCAAGGTCTTAATAATTAACTTGCTAAATTTTTCTTCAAGAATTTTTTCAAATTCTTGCATTGGCCTTTGTTTGAAATCAGATATGATTGGAGGTGGTTGGAAAGTTGGTAAAGCTTCTTTTTCCTTTGGGGTTATTTTTAACGTACCTAGTTTGATTTCATTTATCAATTTTATTAATTTTTCAATTTTTTTTTCCATGGATTGTAATTGTTCTCGTAGAATATTTAGGAACAGACTTGTGTAATTTTGTTGTTCAAACATATTATTGATATGCTTGCATGTTATTGGGAGTGTATCATTTTCAATTAAATTTTTGTATGGCGTGAAATTTATTATTTTCTAATCTCAAATTTATTATAATTTTTTATAGAAACGTTTTTTAAATACTACTAAAATAAAATAATACAAATATGGTCATTTATTCAAAATTTTAGTTTTTTCGTTCTATTAATTTAATTTAAATTTTCCTTTTTTTTAACGTGAATTATCACATTGTCTTAAATTAGCGAAAATAATATTTGAAAAAAATATGTTTGTATTTTTTTCTCTTTTGTACATAATTATTTCATCTTCTACTATATTCTCTCAAAAATTTCGAAAACAGTTTATTATACATTAAAAGTAAAAATATTAATTAAAATATATATGAAATGTCTATTAAAAAAATAACATTGAACCATCTTTTTTATGTCAACACCATAAAACTCTTGTTTTACAACTACATGTATATTTATACTTGAGTGTTATTATATATATAATTATATTTTGGTTAAACAATAACATTAATTATTATTTTTTTATTAAAAAAAATAATAATTCAATTTTATGATATTTTATATAAAAAATATATATTTATAATAATATTATAAATTAAATTATTAAATATTTATCAATTATTTAAAATATATCAAAATATAAAGTTAAATATATTTTGTATTATTTATATATATATATAATCTATTTATTATATTTTGTATTATATATATAAAAATATTTAAAATATTAATATTATTCATTAAAATATAATTTTATTTATAATTTTATTATAAAATATCTTATTGGGTTTTGTTATAGAAGAAAAAAATAATAATAAAAAAAAATTAAAAATTCTAAATCCTTGGAGGCAGAGAATTATTGGGTTACTCTTGATTTTAAATCTGTCTTCTTTTGCTTCCAATTTTTCTTCAAATCAAGATTGAATTTTTTCCTCTAGGTCTCTCTTACATCGTCGTCGCGTCGTCGTCGCCCACCTCCTCTTCTCGTGCTACTTATACCTAAGGAGAAATGATAGTCAATTTAAGAAAGACCTAGACCTAAGGAGAAAGGATAGACGAATTTGATGAGAAATTCATATAAAATGTGTAAAAAAAAATATTATTTTCTTTTCTAAATCTACGGAGACAGAGAACACTCGTCTTCCTCTTGATTTCGAATCCTCGTCTTCATTTGCTTCCCATTTTTTTCAAATCAAGATCGAATATTTTCCTCTATGTCTCTCTTACGTCATCGTCGCCCTCCTCCTTTGCATCATCGTCACTCTTTTCATTCACGTCGGCGTCGCCCTCCTCATCTTCTCGTGCTACTTATACCTAAAGAGAAAGGAGTGTCGATTTAAAAAGACTTAAACCTAAGGAGAAAGGAGAGACTGATGTAACGCAAGAATTTGATAAACCATGAGAATTTGATTAGAAATTCATATAAAATGTGTAAAAATAAAAAATTAATTAATTTTAAATTTTAAAAAAAAACTTTTAAAAATCCATGGAGGTAGTGAATCTTTGACTTCCTTTAAATTTCGAATCCTCGTATTCATTCGCTTCCCATTTTTCTTCAAATCAAGATCGAATATATTTCTTTGGTCTCTCTTCCGTTGTCGACACCCACTTATTCTCGTGTTAACTATATCTAAGGAGAAATAAGATTTGATTGAAGAAAGACCTAGACCTAAGGATAAAAAAGAGACTATTGTACCGCGAGAATTTAATGAGAAATTCATATAAATGTGTAAAAATTTGGTAGATATTATCCTAAATTTTTAGTTTTAAACATCATTATATATATTATCTTCGTTCGAGCAATTTGTGTTGTGTTTTTCAACAGCAAAACTATGGATCTTCTTCGAAATCAAACCTGTAACAAATCAGTTTCCAAATCGTCTATGACGACAAATAGATTACGAAGACTGAAATAGCACAAAGCAATAAACGACAACACAATATACGTGGTTCGGTCAAAATCGACCTACGTCCACGGGAGGGATAAGTTTCACTAAATCAAAGAAATGTCAATAGTAGAAACTTATATGCCCTGCTCTCAAATGATAGAAGTGATTACACTAGGAATGATTGGACTACTCCACAATCAAAGTCTCCCCCAATCTTTCTCCCTAGATCAGCCAAAGAACAGCAAGAAGAAGAAAACCATAAAACCCTATATCTGTAATTCACTCTCTCTCAACCTTGCTCTGTTATGAGAAAAATACCCAAAAAAAGTATTTATACTCTAACCCGTTTTCATAAAAGAAAACCCTGACCCATTTACTTGGAATTTAAAAAAACCCGCCCGCAATGGCAAAGAACACCTCAACAATTCTCTCTCTTCCGAGCCATGGGAGAATGTTGCTATAAACATTCATCATCGTGACGCTTCTACCAGAACCATTCCGGATTTGGCACAACATATCTCATGCTTTCCTCTTGGCAAGCCCTTTGTCATCATATTTGACCCGTTCTCATCTGTATGCACTTTCTCCAAGTATAACTCCTTCTTCTCGAGCACTTCACGGATCCAATGGTACCTTCTTTGGATGTGTTTTGAACGTGAATGGAAACTTGGATTCTTTCTCACATGTATAGCACTTTGTGAAACACTAAACACCACAAACCTGTCTTGTGCAATGCTTATTTCTTTCAACAATTCTTTCATCCATCTCATTTCCTTACAACATTCAGTAATGGCAATATATTCAGCTTCTGTAGTAGACAAAGCAACACATTTCTGTAGACGAGACTACCATGATACAGCTCCTCCTCCAAAAGTAAACAAATACCCTGAAGTTGATCTCATTGTGTCAATATCACCACTCATATCTAAATCAGAAAACCCTTCAACATGTGGCTTTCTAGTACCATAACACAAAGCGTATTTGGAGGTCCCTCGAAGATATCTCATTAGCCACTTAATCGCTTCACAGTGTGTCTTACCAGGATTTGAAAGAAAACGACTAAGTACTCCAACCGTATGAGCTATATCCGGTCTTATACAGACCATTGCATACATCAGACTGTCTATTGCTGAAGCATATGGAACACTGGACATTTCTTGTCTTTCCTCTTCATTCTAGGGAGACATTTTCTTGTTTATTTTCAAGTGTGTAGCCAATGGACAAGCAACTGGTTTTGCCTTGTCCATACAAAATCGTTTTAAAATCTTCTCAATATATCTCTCTTGAGACAACCATAGCCTTTTCTTCACCCGATCACGAATGACCTGCATTCTAAGAATTTGTCTTGTTTGACCCAAGTCTTTCATCTCAAAAGACTTAGCCAAATCCTTTTTCAACTTGGCAATCTTGAGTTTGTCTCTCCCAATAATCAGCATGTCATCAACATATAAGAGAAGTATAATAAAATCATTAGAAGAAAACTTTTGTACAAAGACACAGTGATCTTTAGACGTCTTCATGTACCCATGGATGATCATGAACGACTCAAACTTAAGATACCACTGCCTTGGTGCTTGCTTCAAACCGTGCAGACTTTTGATAAGTTTGCACACCTTGCTTTTCTCACCTTTCTTATTATAACCTTCAGGTTGCTCCATATAAACATCTTCATCCAAATCACCATGGAGAAATGTAGTCTTGACATCAAGTTGTTCAACCTCAAGATCCATACAAGCAGCTAGACTTAACACCACCCGGATAGAAGTCATCTTCACTACCGGTGAGAAAATCTCATCATAATCGATTCCATGCCTCTGGCCAAAACCTTTGACAACCAGCCTAGCCTTGTATCTTGTCTTGCTATCATCACCTTATTGCTTGATCTTGTACACCCATTTATTTTGTAATACTTTTCTGTTCTCTGGTCTTTCAACTAGATCATATGTGCCATTTTTTAGCAATGACTTCATCTCTTCATCCATGGCAACTAGCCATTCTTCCTTATGAGCATCCTCAAGAGCCTCCTTATATCATATAGGCTCCACAAAATTGGTTAAAAGGACATACTCTGTAGTAGAGTACTTAAAACTTGATATTTTCTCCCTAGTATACCTCTTAAGTACCTTTGTTTATTGATTATGTTGATTTTCATCTTCTTGTTGAACTTCAAAATTAGCCTCAATATTATCACCAAGATCAGTTTCTGTATCATTTCCATGGCCTACAGCTTGACCCTAAGGAACATCATCATTACTATCTGAGTCTGAAGCTACATGTGGCCTTGTCTCCTCAACATCATGAGACAACTCAAGACCAGAAAGATCACGTATGTATGCATCAAGTTTTTCACCATCTTCAAAATTCTCAATAGTCTGATCTTCAAGGAATACCACATCTCGGCTTCTCAAAACCTTCTTGTCAACTGGGTCATAACACCTGTATCCCCACTTTTCATCACCATACCCCAAAAATATGCATTGCCTGGTTTTTGTATCTAGCTTAGACCTCTCATCTTTTGGAACATGCACAAAAGCTCTACAACCAAAAACACGTAAATAGTCATAATTAACATCTTTACCTGATCAGACGCTTTCTGCACACTTATTATTCAATGGCTTGGAGTGAGAACGGTTGATCACATACACTACAGTGCTCATGGCTTTAGCCCAGAAACTCTTAGCCAACTTGGCATGGGAGAGCATACTCCTCATCCGTTCTAACATTGTTTTGTTCATCCTCTCTGCCACACTATTTTTTTGTGGAGTCTTGGGCACAGTCTGTTCATGTCGAATACCCTGCTCTTTGCAATAATCATCAAATGAGCCTATGTACTCTCCCCCATTATCTGACCGCACCCTCATCAGTTTTCTTCTTGTTTCTCTTTCAACCAGCTTGTGAAAGACCTCAAACTTTGCTGCAACTTCATCCTTGGATTTTATAGCATAGGCCCAAACCTTCCTAGATGCATCGTCTATGAAGGTTACAAAATAGGAAGCACCACCTATGGATTTAATCTTCATAGGACCACAAACATCTGTATGGACCAGTCCAAGGACATTCTTTTTCAATTCCACTTTCGACTTACTGAATGAAACTCTATTTTGCTTACCCTTCAAGCAATGCTCACAATTTTCAAGATGAGCATCCTTGAGATTCAGCAACTCATTCCTCTTGATCAAAACATTCAGCCCATTTTCACTAATGTGACCTAGTCTCTTGTGCCACAACTCAGAGGATGACTCCATCAAAATAGAATATGTTGCATCATAGACAATTTTCAAATTTGTCTTGTATAAGGAACAACATTTCTTACCTCGTGAAACAACCAATGAACCCTTGCTTAGCTTTCATGCTCCACCACTGAAAACATTATGGTAGCCCCCATCATCGAGCTTACCTGCTGAAATCAAATTCATTCTCAAATCAGGAACATGTATTACATCTCCCAATGTCAGGAAACAGCCCATGTTTGTCTCGATTCTAACATCACCAAGACCAACTATCTTGGATACGCCACTATTACCCATGCGAACCTCACCATAATCACCAGCTTTGTAGGACTGGAAGTAACCTTTGTGTGGAGTAATATGGAATGAGGCACCTGTGTCAACAATCCATGCTGTTTCATTTGAAGATGTGCTAAGACAAGAGTTTTGACAGTTATAAGCATATGTCAGTTCACCATCTGAAGTATAAGCAGATGTATCTGACTCTGTTCTTTCTTTTCTCTAGGCTTCACTGTACCCTTCGCTTTATCATTTTTAAATTTCCAGCACTCGTTTTTCCAGTGACCCATTTTGCCACAGTAATGGATGCACCATCCTTCTTTGGAGCTCTAGACTTGCTTTTAGATTTTCCCCTACTTGAACCACTTCTATTATCCTTTGATCTTCCTCTATCAGCCACCAACATATCAGACTTAGAGGGTTTATCCCCCTTTCGATTCTCTTCATCAAGTAAGGAACTGGTGACAAATGCCATGTTGACTTTACCATTTGGTGTTGAGTTTCTGAGAGTGATAATAAGTGTCTCCCAACTTGCAGAAAAAGATACAAGGACTAAAAGTGCTTGCACCTCATCATCAAAGTTTATCTTCATACTACTCAACTGATTCAAAATATTTTGAAATTCATTCAAGTGCTCAGCAATTGATTTATTATCAATGTACTTCAGATTCACCAGCCTTCGTACTAGTGCTTCTTTATTCCTTATTGACCTCACAGCATAGAGAGCTTCAAGTTTGCTCCACACACCATACGTTGTAGTCTCATTCTCAACATGGTGCACAACATTTACACCAATTCAGGAACGAATAAAGCTGCAGGCCTTTCTATCTATCTTTTTCCAATCAACCTCTTTTGTAGTCACAGGTCTAACACCCTCATTTTCAATTGCTTCATTCAAATCATCTGAAACTAACAGATCACTAATCATCAGTTTCCATTGCCTGTAGTTTATACCATTCAGACTCACCATATCAGGTCTAGATTTCCCCATTATTACTGCCTTAACAACTGACAAAAAACCCCAGCAAAGAAACTAGTTGATCTCTTCTATGAATTTCGCCAAATAACCAGCAGAGCACTCTGCTCCAATGTTAAAACAAATAACCAATCAATACTACTCTGATACCATTGTTGGGTTTTGCAACAGCAAAACTATGAATCTTCTTCGAAATCAAACCTGTAACAAATCAGTTTCCAAATCGTCTATGATGACAAACAGATTACGAAGACTGAAATAGCACAAAGTAATAAACGACAGCACAATATACGTGGTTCGGTCAAAATCGACCTACGTACACGGGAGGGATAAGTTTCACTAAATCAAAGAAATGTCAATAGTAGAAATTTACATGCCTTGCTCTCAAATGAAAGAAGTTATTACACTAGGAATGATTGGACTACTCCACAATCAAAGGCCCCCCCAATCTTTCTCCCTAGATTAGCCAAAGAACAAGAAGAAGAAGAAAACCAGAAAACCTTAGATCTGTAATTCACTCTCTCTCAACATTGCTCTATTATGAGAAAAATACCCAAAAAAAGTATTTATACTCTAACCCGTTTTCATAAAAGAAAAAACTCTGACCCATTTACCCGGAATTTAAAAAACCCGCCCGTAATGGCAAGGAACACCTCAACAATTTGTACATATATTACCCTTACTTTTACTTTTGGTCTTCCCCATCAATCACAAATTCACACACGCATTAATGCAAGGACTCACATATATCATACTACCCTTACTTTTGGCCTTCCCCATCGACCACAAATTCACCCACTCATACCCACTACGTAGGGACTCACACCCCCATCGACCATAAATTCACCCACTCATACCCACATGCGCAATCAGGGACTCACACATGCCATCCACATCGACCACAAATTCACCCACTCATAAACTGAGACTCGAACTCTAGTCTCTAATATGAAATGTGAACACTTCAACCATTAGACCACTTGTGTTTTTTGAATTTAATTTAAAATTTTATGTATGTATAAATATTTAATTCTTGTTAATTAATAATAGATAAAATATATAATGAATAAAAGAAAATTAATTAATTAATTGATTATATGAATAATAAATATGAATAGATAGATAATAGGAAAAAAATATATTTATATAAAATTGATGATATAATATACCACATATATAGATTTTAGGAGAGAAAAACGTTTAATATTAATTTTTAAATAAATTATAATTTTTATTTTATTAAAAAAATATAAAAATTATGTGTAAGAAAATATGAAATATATATATATGAGGAAAAAGAAAATAAAAAATAAATTAATTATTAGTGTAATAAAACGGAAATTAATTAGGAAAGATGTATTATAAATATGAAAGAGAAATGAATATAAAAGAGAAATTTGTAATTTTATTTTAAGTTTAATAAATCATTTAAACGTTATTATATATTATATCGTATTATTATGTATATTATATATATATATAAATAATATTAAATATAAGTTTATATAAAATTATTGAAGAAAAATAATATATATAATTAGGAAAGAAAATTAGTAAAATAAAATAAAAATTAATTAGATAAGATAAATTAATAATTATGGTATGAGAGATAAATTAGTAATTATGAATAGATAATTGTGATAAGAGAGAAAAACGGTTATAAAATATAATAAGCCTAAGTGAGATGTAATGAGAGAATATCATCCTACATTTTATTTATTAAGCATTATTAGTTATATGTAGATTATGAATACCAATAGGGGTAAACTTCATTCTAATTTGTACTATATTTGTTTACAACATTGTGTTTACAAAATTAAGAAGTAGATAAATGTAATTTTGTTTTAAATTTATAAATAAAATATTGGAATGAAAATTCAAGAATGTTTATGTTCAACATTAAATATAGAACAAATTGTTAACTTCATTCATAATGTGTTATTTTGAATGGTGCATCAACACTTTAAAAAATATGATTGCAAGATAATTGTTTTTAAGTGTTTATTTTGTTTTATTGAAAAATATAACTTGTAATATTTCAATTTTGTGTGTTAAAAAAAATCTTATAGGTTCATTAATGGCTATATATATATGGATTATACAATACTGTGTAATTTTTTTTAGTTAACACTATTACTCACAACTAGTATATGTATCCCGTGCATTTGCACGATTAATAATATAAAAAACCGTGAAAAAAATATTACGGTAAATTTTTTATGGGCGGGTCAACTCACAATCCGACCCAAGTATCAATTTACTATCACATATATCCAAATTAACCACAGCTCTCGACCCGGCAATCCGGACACTTTAAAAATTAAGTATCATTATATATATATAGATTAGTTACTTAAAAATTTGAACTTATATTATTAAAATGTCACGCGTTTATCAAATTTTGGGTTGAATTTAAAGTATAAAGTGTTATTAGCCTAGTTAGTTAAAAGGGTTGTACTTGTTTTGTTAGGTTACAAGTTCGAACCTCGCTTATAGCATTTTTAATTTTATTTTTAACCGTTTTAAGTTTATGGGCGGGTCAACCCACAATCCGACCCAAGTATCCATTTACTCTCACATATATTCAAATTAACCACAGCTCTCGACCCTCGGCAATCCGGACACTTTAAAAATTAAGCATCATTATATATATATATAGATTATGATCTTTATTATAAGTTATAACGTTTTTAGTGAAAATCATTTAAATATTAGATGACCTAGTCCTAGTGTATACATAATTATATATGTGATCGAAATTTTATAGTTGAGATCATAAATTTTACCATTGGCTTTGCATTATTGAAGTCTTATTCACATTAATTAGTACCAAAACATATTAAATATGTCTACTAGACTTTGAAACGTTCAATATGTTATTTATGAATGTGTTGTTAGTTGAAGTTTTCAAGTAGACTTGGTTCTACTTTGAATTATTTTAAATTACTTCTTTTATAAGGAATATTTTTTTTCAATAGTTCACAAATTCACAATAGAGAAAAATATAGTATTAATAATGGGTAAAATACCTTACCTATACAATATAAAAAAAAATTGTAATTATCAGTTAATTAAGTGAAAATACCAATCAAAGCTCAAAGATAAACAGGTCCCAAATATACTCCAAATTGAGATAATGGTCAACTTGAAGTTTAAAATTCTTCAAGTTCTTAAGAGAGTAAAAAGCTCGATTTTGGGCTTGACTTCCAAAAGACTCTCTTATGCATATAAGATTGAGTTCGCAAAAACCCTCATCATGGACATACAAGACTATATATATCAACATTTCATTTTTCCAATAGTGTTCTAAATGAGGTGTTTTAGGGTTTATAAATAAGGATCACGAGTTAAAAAAATAGGTATCGTGTTTATATTCTTTTATTATTTTCATGTTTTTAGGACTTTTATTAATTTTTATTTTATTTTCTCATTTCATACAGTATTTTGTTGTAGTAAATAAATGATTTTATCATTTTTTTTATATATTGACCATTTTAAAAAATTAAAATTTAAGAATTTATTTTTAAAAATAAATTAATAAACAAAAAAAGGGTCGGTAAATTATTATTGTGTCAGCAAAATCATTTTCCTTTTTATCTTAATATTATTTTCAAAAAGTCATTTTTTTATAATTTAATTTTAGCTTACTCCACGTAACTATAAGTTGTTAAATGTGTATCTTGGTGTATTGGGTGAAAGATAGAAAAATTAGTTATTTTTCTTGTTTGAAAATAATTTTTTTTAACTCGTGACTTTTATAAATTCTTACATTTACTATACTTGGATCATATTCATCTTAATTCTGAACAACCACAAACCAAACTGAATGCGAAGTAATGAATCACCCAAAATTGGATCAATAATCTCAAGGACATGACCTTATTTTCACAAGTCCCAATTCTTTCTGAAAGACAAAATTAGATTGATAAAATTAGGAATTGTACATGTCCAATTAAATTAATTTTGTTATGGGGCTAATAATTGATATTTCGTACCTAAAAGTATACTACTATTATAAGATTATGCGGGAATACTTACCATGTTCCAACTACATTAATTCTTTGTATATTAACTTCCATTTCATCAACTCTAACCATTCTAGCCATTCCAAAATCCGAGATTTTAGGTTCAACTCATCGTCTAATAAAACATTCCTAACTTCAAATTTCTATGAATTATTCTCAATAGGAGTCTGATTAAAACTGACTCTTCACTTATGTATAGGCTATATTTCTGATGTTACAACCCCCTTATTGTTCAATAACTTATTTAGGTAATAACATTCAATATACCAGACTCATTAAATGTATTGGAACAGTTGGAAAAAAATCATCTAGCTATGATCTCAGTAATGCTAAGGTTGTTTATGGAGTTCACTTTAATGCTCGTCGATGAATCCGATGCATTCATGTCTTGTCCGTTGAAGATGAAAGCGGGCTGCTTTGGAGAAGGTAAAGACATATCTTTGCATATCATGAAAACAACTTCCGACATAGTTGGTCTGTCCATAGCATGTTCTTGCACACATAGAAGTCCTATGTGAATGCATCTCAAAACTTCTTGGTTTGGCCATAAATCTCCCATCCTCGAGTCAATTATATCAGAGGTCTTTCCTTCTTTCCATTTTTCCCAAGCCTATATAACACATGTTAGTTATCAAATATATATATCACTTCAAAGTACTACAAAGTGCAGATTGTAATGATCAAACTTAATTATTTTATCACACTTACATGTCCGATTAAATTAATCGTGTTCTCTCGATAATAACTGTTATTTTTCCTTCCACTTATAACCTCGAGCAATACAACACCGAAACTAAAGACATCAGATCTTATCGAGTATAATCCTCCCATGGCATATTCGGGAGGCATATAACCGCTGCAAATGTAATACATATCACAACATTTTGGTGAATATGATATTTTGGATTTGAAATATATACTACCTAAAGATTTTGTCAAAACACTTACATTGTTCCAACTACCCTTATTGTATTTGCTTCATTTTGATTGCCTTTAAAAATTCTTGCCATTCCAAAATCCGAGATTTTAGGATTCAACTCATTATCTAACAAAACATTGCTAGCTTTCAAGTCCCTGTGAATTATCCTCAACCGAGAATCTTGGTGAAGATAAACCATTCCCTTTGCAATTCCCAAAATGATGTTATACCGTTTCTCCCAATTTAGTTGAGAACATTTCTCTTCATCTGCATCAAAATTTTAGTTGTACGTTAACTTTATATTTGCTTGATTAAAATACGATAATTTGGCCACGTACCGAAAATGAATGAGTCCAAGCCTTTATTTGGTAAGTATTCATATACGAGAACCTTCTCATGATGTTCAACACAACATCCTAACAACCTCACCAAATTTCTATGTTGAAGTTTGGCAATTAACGAAACTTCATTCTTAAATTCTTCGATGCCTTGATGTGAACTTTTCGCTAATCTTTTCACAGCAATCTCTACTCCATCCTTTAAACATCCCTGCATTAATTTAAGTAGTATATTTATTGATTAATCAAGAAATTAATTAGATTTAATATTGTAGATATGAATTGTATTTACCTTATAAACCGAGCCAAATCCGCCTTGTCCGAGTTTGTTTGAAATGGAAAAATTGTTTGTGGCTGCAACAATGGTACTAAGTTCGAAAAATGGGAAATCCTCAAAAGGCTTTCCTGTTGTGGAAGGTTCAATCGATGAACTGTCAGCTGGAGTAAGCAGTATTTGTCTTTCCTTTATCTTTCTCTCTGTATTAATTATTAATATTAAGTTAATTCTCAATAAAAATAAAGTCATCCAATAAAATAATAAGTAAGATACTTATTATATAGTGTGAAATAGGAATTTACAAACTGTTTGTGGGCAGAAACCGAACAAAATTGAAGGAGCTTGAATATAATGTAACTTTTTTTCTCAACTGTTTATATTAAAACCACTAAACTATTAATATATTATATGTTTTCAGTATTTTTGGAAAGAGGTAAGAGTTTACTTATTTACCTTTTCTCCTTTTAACTATTATGAACCAGTAAACCATAAATAAGACTCCAATGGCTAATGCTATAGAGGTAAAGATCACAATTATGTACACCATTTGTTGTTTATGCCTGACCTTAACTGACCGCTGCGACTTCAAATATTCAGCTGAAAATTTGATAGAAATTGTGATTTCCTATTAGTTTTTCTTTTAATTTTGTAAAGTATTTGTCGTTGAGTTTAAACGCACCTAATTCGATGGCAGCGACGCGTACGTAGAGGTTCTGGCCTCCACCTTGAACGAGTCTGATATCGAGCAGTTCTTCGTGCCAAGTTATACAGTGATCAGGATCTTCAGCACTTGCATAAGCAGTGCATGTGCAATTATTGAGGCATTCTTCTCTGCATGCTTCTACTCCCATATTCCAGTTCAATCGAGCCACTCTGGTATCAGGTGACTTAGCTTGCTCCACCTTAATAAACCCGTCTGCTTCCCCACAAACCGGTCGATCTTTCTTTCTCACACACCCGTCCGAACCATCTCTTATGGTGTTCCAATCAGTCGTCGAATTTGGCTCAAACCCAGGTAAGCATATGCACTTAAAACTGCTCTGCGTCATTTGTGGGTCGCAGTTTCCGAACGCGCCGCAGTGATTATACTGATCGCATTCTTCCGTTTTCGATGTCCAAAACGCATGCCACTGACGATCCGAATCCTTCCACGTCAGTCTCTCAAGAATTCCCGACTCATTTGCCACGACCCTAGTCAAGATCGAATCGTTCGACATGACATACGTTACACTCACTTCATCTGGACTGTTAATGAAACTGGTCGTGAAAATAAAATCGGTTCTTGCCATCTGTGGTACTCCGACCCAACCGCGTCCCATCCATGGTCCGGTTCTCCATATCCGATTCGTAATCCCCTGTTGAAAGATCATCTCGGGCAGAGCGGATATAAGATCTATTTGGTACGAGAATTCCCCTGTTCCGGGATCATCTTTGGATTTCCATGAAGTAATGAAACGGTTTAGACCTGTCTTTCTGTCCAGACCCAGTTTCATGAATGGAAGCCAAGTATCTGTGGGATGATCGAAGCTCTGCCATACTACCGTTTCTTCTTCTCCGTCAACCAATTTCAAGTTCCCTGTATCCAAAAGTTGACAAGAAACCTGATTCCCTGAGCCCGAGGTTGAGTTGACATTGGTTGACCAGACTGGGTCTGATCCGGATGAGGATGAGAGGATTACAAGGTTTCCTGTTCCGTCCAGGGAGAGAACGCCGGAGGAATCAGGAACAGGGTTGTCTCTGTTGGCAACCCAGACGACGGTTTGGTTGGAGAATAAGTACCAAATTCCGACATATCGGTTAGTGGATGACTTGCCGGGGCTGAAGAATCCAAGACCAAAGATTCCACCGCTGGAGACGATGAAGCTTCTGCCGTCGTCCTTTAAAGGGTTGTCGACGGTTATGGTGTCTAGTGAGTTGCAACAGAGTTGTTGGGAAAGCAGACAGATAATTAACATTAAAACAGATAATCCCATGATTAGTTTCATTAATCATAAACTGGAAGAGAGAACCTTATTAACCTCAGCTAGCTTAAGTCATCTTATGTAAAGTTTTTATTATAGATTTGTTAGATATGAAGTAAAAGTTTTTTATTATTATTATTATTATTATTATTATTATTATTATTATTATTATTTTACTTAATAATTACCAAAATTTTACTTCATATCTAACAAATCTATGTCCAAAATTTTAAATTAACAATCCCTTGCTCCTGCCTTCCCAGCTCATCTCTCTGACTATTCTTCTTTAACTTTTGTTTTTTCAAATTAAAATGGTCATAATGCTCCTATTATTTACGACTTTGTAGTCAAAACAATTGAATTTTAATACTAATTAAGTTTAATTAATCATAAAAATCTCTTTCTCAACCCAACCCTACATTGTGTCAACCTATCAACGATTAGTGAAGATTTGAACGCGGAAAAGAAGACAATACTTGATTTTGTTGCTTTTAGACTAGCCACACAACCTTATATAATTAAACAAAGGTAACAAGATAAGGAATTTGAAAGAGAAACCCTGTATACATATTAGAAATTAAATTAAGGCTCGTATTTTTGTTCTAATTTAAATAAAATAATTAATTAATATATTAAGAAATAATTTGGGGAGGAAATTTGAGAGAGAGAATTTTAAAGGGAATGACGTCGTAATTTAATTGCTCGAAAAAATAACAAAATTTCTCTTTCTTCTCTATCATCACCATTTATCATTTTTTTTTCAACCAGTGATATAGTGACACATCATTCCATTCCTCATTTCCTCTCTCAAATTCTCTTCTCCTATCACTTCTCTTAATATATTTATATAAATGCATTTTCCTCAAAAACATTGAGTTTTCATAAAATTAGTCGGATTATTAATTTGTGGATTGATCTACCCATAAAATTTGAATTGGTTAAATTAAAAATTAAAAATGACATATAAATATATATTTTGAAAAAGGTCCATATATATTAAATATGATGAAAATCGTTTAAAAACTCAAAAACATGACATGAAGAAAAAATAAATAAAAATAAAAAATAAAAAACATTAGTCAATAGATTACCGAGCTCGTAAGTCCTCGAGAAGAATGATAACTTCTCGACACTCTACCGGCTTTCCTGAATGAATCTCAGAAATCATAATAATAATAATAGCATTATGAATGATACGTATCAGACGACTACTATAAGTGAAAGTTCGTCGATTTTTATTGTGGGTGATGGACGTTCGATTAGTTTTGGGACGACATTTGGTGTGGTGGTAAATATTTGACGAATATTTTCCCCGAGCTTGCTTCTATTTCTATTTGTAGAGATTAATCAGTCAAGGATATGTTTGACATTCAGTCTAGTAGTTTTGCTAACCGTATCAAATATAAAAGAAAATTGAACAATGAGGAAAGCATGTCCAATAATAGACTTTTGTTCATAGTTAGAAATAAGGGGTTAAACTCGTCTTCTCGAAATTCTATGCGGTGGTGTGATCTGAATAACATTCATGTGAGACATTGCTACACTTTGTTCAATTAAGTTAACTCGATTGATCTTTGTTGAGAAAATTTATGGGAGTCTAAGATGTCTAACAAGATCTCATTTTTTGGTTGGAGTGTTATTCACGGCGGAATTCTCACTGACGATAGATGTATAAAAAAAATGCATAATTATTGTGAGTAATTGTCGTATGTGTTTGCATGATTATTGTGAGTAATTGTCGTATGTGTTACAAAGAGGTTGAGACAACTTCTCATCTACTTTTACATTGTCACATTGTTGCAAGTATATGAAGTCTTTTTGTGGAATTTGTCTGGAATACAATGGGCTAAGCTGGAAACTGTTAGTGGCGGTTGGGAGGCAATGATTGGGGCGATTAAAAATGCGAGACTTAAAAGATGAGTCTCTATCCCTGTAATTTTTTGGTGGATTATCTGTTGAAAAAAATCGGAGTACTTTTAACAACGAAAGTAGGTCGTTAAGAATTATTCACAATGTCATTATCATGATGATGCCGGAGATTAGATCCGGAAAACTTGTGAATTTGTGTGTAGATGTTATTGTTATTCTTAAAGATATTCGAGTTACTTAATTATTGTAATGTATTCGATTTGTACATAACTTTTTTCATGACATTTTTTGGTTATGCTTAAACGATTTTTTATTAAATGATATTAAAAAAAACGCACATTACAGATATTTTTTTAATATTTTTTTTTTTCATTTTCTATATTATCTAACTTCTCTACATTCAACTACATTTCAACAGAATCTATTGTTTACAGTTCAATTTTTAATATGCTCTTACATATGAATGAGCTACTACATCATATTTTAATTTAGTTGATGACTTACATTATTTTATTATTATTGGAATTTAATTTTGAATTACATTGATTTATTTTAAATATATTAAAAAACCTAAGGAGGGGTCAATTATATGTTTTTTTAAGTGTTGATGATATTAGGTATTGATTTGGTGGAGGGAGGTGTATGTTTGCAATTGGACATTAGGAAAATATTTTTTATTTAAAAAAAATTGAGATTGCGTCAAATGGCAATGAAGTAATAAACGCCACGAGAAAAATCACACGTAATAGGATGGATAGAAAATTAAAAAACTCTAAATAAATTATAAAAACAATTAATATTGTAGTTTTAATATTATTTTTGATGTAAAAAATATATTAAATGAAGTGGGACAGTAAGAAAAAATGAGGTTAAGCAAGTCAATATGGAAAACGACATCAATTGAATTATATAATTAATAATAAATATTAAGATTTTCTTAAATAATCCAATGGTGATCGGTGAAGACTATTAGTTTGTGAACATGATTTTTTTTTTAAACTATATGTCTCCACTTATTCTTTGATTTTATTACATTTTTGTTATTCTTAATTAATATTAATATATTAAAATTACAAATTAATATTAATTTACTTAAGGACTTTAAAAACTACTATATACATAAAAAAAAAATAAAACAAATTCGAATCAAAATTTAAAAATTTAAATTACTTAATTTAAATAATTTAACACCGATTTTCAATTCAAACCCAACCAATATTATTTTTCAGAAATGAAAGAAAAAAGAAAATCAATATAATGAAATGTGTTGAAACACATAGAAGTCCTCTAAAAGCTTTTCAAAACTTCTTCTCGTGGCCATGAATCACCCATCCTCAAGTCAATTATATCAAAAACCTTACCTTCATTCCATTTGGCCCAAGCCTGAAAAATGAAATTATAAATATATATATATATATATATATATATATATATATATATATATATATATATATATATATATATATATTACTCCATGATATTATCATCAATTAATTGTGTTATAATTATGAACATATTTAGTATAATATACATGTCCAATTAAATTAATCGTGGGGATGACAAATTTTGTTTTTTCTTTCACTTATAATTTCGAACAATATGACACTGGAGCTGAATATATCAGATTTGACTAAGTATAATCTTTCCGTGATATATTCTGAAGACATATAATCACTGCAAATTACACCATTAAAACATTTTAATAAAAAATCGTTTTGAATTTGAAAGACAATAATATAAGATTATATCAAAACACTTACTATGTTCCAACTACTTTTTTGTGTTTTCTTCCATGTGGTCACCTCTAAGAATAAATAAATAAATAAATAAATATATATATATATATATAAATATATATATATATATATATATAAAACGTTTGCCTATAAATTATCGGGTTGTTGATTTGTTATGTGAGTATAAACGGGTTATTTGTTTTTTTAATAATAGCTTAATACACATAATAAATCACATTTTAATTTAAATAAAAATATAATTTTTTATATATATAGTATCTTCTAGAAAGGATATCCATTTAAAAATGTTATGGAAGGATAATAATTATTTATAGTTATCATTTATGAAAAATGACTTATATTTTATTAATGCAAGGGATCATATAGATCACAAAATATCTGTTAATTAAGTAAGACATAAAAATAATTTATTCAAATTATGACATTAGTGGTCAAATTGGAAAAAATGAAACTTCAAATAATAGTACATCCACACTATCTTTAATAATATTAACCCGTGTTCATTTTCAAAAGAATACAACTTTTTAAAAATATGAAATATAAATAAATATATTAAAGATATTATATTTTGCTTGTTTTTAAAAGTGATTGGGTGCAGAATCATGACAGAATAAGTCATCCCCAAAATTTGAGAGAAAAAAAAAATTATCTATCTTTAATTTAACTTGTTATATTGAAAACATTAATAATTTTATATTAAATTGAATATATATAATCTAGATAATTAATTTAGTTGGTTAAATTACTTAAATGCAGTTGCGTATTCAGAAATTAGAATTGAGACGTTTTTTTATCTTTGTTTAAGGTAGAATTAGAAAATTATCGAAAAATTATAATAAAACGAGTGAATGATTTTGATTTTGCTGTTCTTTTTTTTTTGGAGGTTGATGTCCACCTAAATCCCTAATTAGATTCGTCGTCTCTGTTTGAATGTTATAATAATTTTAATTAGGTTTTAGGTTCAAACTTATGTAGGATTTTTTTTAAAATAAAATTTTACAAGTGTCCCCTAGAGGAGCTTTAGGCGGCTGCCTAACTTGTCTATCCGTAAGGTTGGTGGGACGGGAGACAAAATAGCATATCCCCTTAGTTTCTAAGAGCAACTGCATCAGCTACTCTAAATCTGAGTATCTAAAATACATTAAAACAACATAAACTTATTTAACATCTCAAATTTTAACTGGTCAATACATCAACTACTCTAAATTTTACAATTTTATCCTACAAAATTATAAAATATTTATTTCCTTCAAAATCTATTATTATAATAAAAGAGACAGAGTAGAAAAAAAAGAATGGTAGAGAAGATAGAGGAGAGAGAAAGAATTATTAAAAAAATTATAGAAGAGAGAGGAGAGAGAAAGAATTATTAAAAAATTATAGAATTTGTATTTGATATGCTAAACTTAAAATAGGAGAGTCAAAATTTTAGAATTTTCTATTTTAGAATTAATGTTTAGATTAACTGATGTATGATTTTTTTTGAAGATTTTTTTTGTTAAAAAATCTAATATAACATAGATGGTTGTATTTAGAGTAACAGATGCACTTGCTCTAATCAACTACCGGTGATATTGAAAAGAAAAAAAATCATTTCAAACATAGTTTTAGAGTCTTACCTTTATTAGTGTTCATATGATGTTCACCTGATCACAGATTTTGTTGAGAATGGGTAAATCATGCATTTGTCTTGTGTCTATTTTCAACTGAATATATGAAGTCACAAAAATCTAAGGGGAGGCGTATTAAAGTGGCATACATAATTGTGGCCTCCATCTCCATATTGTTAGCCCTTAGTGCACTATATTGGTTGATAACATTAAAATAGAGAAAAAGTAATTCCTAAAATATTTCCTACTAACAATAAGCTTATTGAATTATTTTATTTTTATGGTTATAAATATACATACCACGTTAACATTGTAACCATATATAATGAAATTACATATCGAAAGAGAAAAGAACGTAATATATTGCTTACTCCTACCAATGGCTCAACAAATGAATGTTGGTCAATCGAAAAGTCGTTAAACGATTTTTCCTTTTTCAATATCAATACGATTGTTGTAGCGACCGATAATTTTTCCATTTCCAACAAATTGGGAGAAGGCGGGTTTAGCTCAGTTTATAAGGTTCTTATGCACATTAAACTGATTGTTTAGTTATACAATCTACATTCTTGCTTAATCAATTTTGTCAATTTGTGGAATGACGTTTAAAGAATGGATTAAATATTGCAGTTAAAAGGCTTGTGGAAAGTTCAGATCAAGGAGTGGAAGAATTTAAGAATGAAGTTTCTATAATTATTAAACTCCAACATAGAAATTTAGTGAGGCTCCTGGAGGTTGTATTCAATCAAATGAGAAAATGATCATATATGAATACTTGTCAAATAAGAGCTTGGATTTAGTTTCCCTTATTTGACAAGTATTCATATACCACCAGTATTTTCTGGTTTTGTTGAACACAACAGCCTAACTAGGAGCTCACTAAATTCTTATGTTGGAGTTTAACGATTAAAGAAATTTCATTCTTAAAATTCTTCTACTCCTTGATCTGAATTTTCCGCAAGCCTTTTAACTGCAATATTTAATCCATTCTTTAAACGTCCCAACATATGGTGTCAAAATTGATTAAGCAAGAAAGTAGATTGTATAACTAAACAATCAGTTTAATAGTTTAATCACTTTAATGTGCATAAGAAACGGAGACAAACCCACCTTCTCCCAGTTTGTTGAAAATGGATAAAATTATTGGTCGTTACAACAATTGCATTGAAATCGTAAAAGAGAAAATCGTTCAACGACTTTTCGGTTGACCAACACTCATTTGTGGAGCCATTGGTAGGAGTAAACAATATATTACGTTCTTTTCTCTTTCAATATGTAATTTCATTATATATGGTTACAATGTTAATGTGGTATATATATTTATAACCATAAAAATAAAATAATTCAATAATCTTATTGTTAGTAGGAAATATTTTAGGAATTACTTTTTCTCTGTTTAACCGTTATCAACCAATATAGTGCACTAAGGGCTAACAATATGGAGATGGAGACCACAATAATGTATGCCACTTTAATACGTCTCCCCTTAGATTTTTGTGACTCCAAATATTTAGCTGAAAATAGACACAAGACGAGTGCATGATTTACTCATTCTCAACAAAATCTGTGATCAGGTGAACATCATATGAACACTAACAAAGGTAAGAGTCTAAACTATGTTTGAGATTATTTTTTTCAATTTCACCAGTAGTTGATTAGAAACCAAGGGGAGATGCTATTTTGTATCCGTCCATCAGAACCAATCTTACGGCGAGACAAGTTAGGTATCCTCCTAATTGTAAAATTTTATTTTAAAATAAAAAAATCCTACATAAGTTTGAACCCAAAATCTAATTAAAATTATTATAACATTCAAACAGAGACGAGGAATCTAATAAGGGGTTTAGGTCGGCATCAACCACCCCGAAAAAAAAAAAAAAAAAGCAAAATTCAAAATCACTCACTCGTTTTATCATAATTTTTGTGATGAACAATTTTTCTTCTCTCAACTTTGGGGACAGCTCTGTTCTGTCCATATTCTGCCTCTAATACTTTTAAAAACAAACAAATATATAATATCTTCAATATATTTATTTATACTTATTTTTTTATTATTTTATTTTTTTTAATGTCCAAATTTAAGTTTGATCACTTTTTTTAAAAAAAATAATTTTGAGACAATGATTTCTGACCTAATTCAATTGCATCGACACGAAACATAAAAATCCTGACCACCATTCGGCATGATTCTTTATGTCAATAAATTCTGATACTTAATCTTCTTTGTCATCAAACTCACATTGAAAATAAATTGATTCATCACCGCATGTGTTATTCGCACCCAACCTTTTCCAATCCACAGTCCGGTTCTCCAAATCCGATTCGCACCCTGTTGGTAGATCAACTCCAGCGACTCGGTAATATCTAGCCTGTAAACTGATTCCCCTGTTCCGGGATCATCTTCAGATTTACATGAAATAAGGAACCGGTTTAGGCCTGTCTTACTGTCCAGACCCAGTTTCATGAATGGAAGCCAAGTATCTCGATCCTCCTCATCCGGTTCAGACCCTGTTTGGTCGGCCAATGTCAACTCAGCCTCAGGGAATCAGTTTTCTTGTCCACTTTAGGATTAAGGGAACTTGAAATTGTAGGTTAATTAGATGTTCGCAGCGGAATAATTTATAGATCTAATCTAAACATCTGATCATATGATCATGCATAATTGATAGAATCATGATATATAGTTTATAGAAATATATCTTTGATGCGTGAACCGGATCAGATCTGGTAGTAATGAATAATCGAGAGCCCCACGTGTTGCTCCTCTACTTGGTCCACACGAGCCCGACTAGATCTCTTTACTTTCGACTGCTAGGACGAAAAAGACAAAAGGGAAGCAATCCAATTGCTAGATTAAAAGATGAGTTCTTCCTTTTGGAGTTCTCACTGTAATATAGCAAAAGTCATTTTAAAAGAGGAACAATTCTCTCTCTATTCACTTCTATTTTTTTTGCAAATAAGTGAATTCTTTTGTATTAAATAAAATTCCATAATTAACCATTAATTATATATTATTTTATTTCACAAATAAATAATATTTCTTATTTATAAAAATATCTAATATGTATTAATTATTGATCGGACCATGTCTAACAAAGTTCTGTTTCTCCTTTCTCCTTTCAGACACACCATTTAGCTGAGGTGTTCCTGGAGTAGACAATTGTGTGACTATCCCACAGTTTTTCAAATGATGATCAAATTCGTGGCTCAAGTACTCACCACCACGATCAGATCGAAGTGCTTTTATTTTCTTGTCACTTTGAGTCTCTACTTCGTTTTGAAATTCCTTGAACTTTTCAAAGGACTCTGATTTATGTGACATAAGGTAGATATACCCATATCTACTCATGTCATCAGTAAATGTGATGAAGTATCTATAGTCACCTCTAGCTTTAGTGCTCATTGCACCACATACATCAGTATGTATTACGCCAAGTAGTTCAGTAGGCCTTTCAAACGTTCCTTTGAAAGGTGACCTTGTCATCTTGCCCATCAGACATGATTCACATGTATCAATGGATTCAAAATCCATGTCTTTTAGAAGCCCATCTTTGTGGATCTTCTTCATGCGATTCGCACTAATGTGACCCAATCGACAATGCCATAGGTAGGCCTCACTCAAACTATTTAATTTTTTTGTCTTTTGTTATTTATGTTATACAATTCTGATTTGAGATCTAATACAAAGAGTCCATTACTCATTGGAGCAGTCGCATAGAAAATATCATTCTTAAAAACAAAAATATTTCCATTTTTAATGCTAAATTCAAAACCTTCAGAATGTAATACAGCAACCGAAACAAGGTTCTTAGTAATGCAAGGAACATAATAACAATTATTCAGTTCTAATATTAAACCAGAAGGTAAAGATAGACTTAAATCTCCTACGGTAAGTGCAACAACACTTGCTCTATTTCCAACGCTCAGGTCTATCTCTCCTTTATTCACTTGTCTTTTATTTCTAAGTCCCTGCACATATGAAATAATGTGAGCACCACATGCAGTATCTAATACCCAAATATGACCATTATTTAATGTGAGAACATCGGTTGTCATAATCTCAATAACATAAATACTTGAAGTGGAACTCACAGTCCCGTTCTTCTTGTCTTCTAGGTACTTGGGACAATTTCTTTTCTAGTGTCCCTTGGCCTTGCAGTAAAAACAATCATGATCAGCAGCCATCTTTGGCTTCTCACCACCCTTGGGTTTGCAACTTTCTTGCCTTTCCCTTAGTTATTGTTCTTTTTCTTAGCCACCTTCTTAAACCCCTTCCCATTGTTGACATTTAGAACTTCCTTCTTCTTGTCATCAATAATATTGCCTTCAGCATTTTTAAGTATGTTATGGAGCTCATTCAGATCATGCTTTAGACCATTCATGTGGTATTGCATTCTAAATGGTGCAAAACCATCATGTAAGGATCTAAGAACAATATCAGTGGCCAACTCTTGGTCATATGGGGTCCCCAGATTTTCCATTCTCTTGAAAAGCCTAGTCGGGCTAATCACATGAGGACTCACTGGTTTTCCCTTCACAAGCTTGCTATCAAATATAGCCTTGTGAGTCTCATATCGCTCTATCCTTGCCTGATCCTGAAACAACGTTTTCAGTTCAGTTATGATAGTATAAGCATCAGAATGCAAAAACATCTTTTGCAATTCAGGCTCCATTGCAGTTAGCATGAGGCAAGTAACAGGTAATGCTTCAGTTTTCACCCGAGTTGATGTTGCCTTCTCCTCATCTGATGAGGTTCCGGTCACAGTAGGGATAGGGGTAGTTAGGACATCCTCATGTCCCTTAGACCTGAGAATAATTCTCAGATTCCTTTCCCAATCAAGGAAGTTCGTTTCATTGAGCTTGTTTTTCTCAACAATTGAGCGTAGAGAGAATTTCAAATTATCGTTCGACATATTCTTCAGAATATAAATGACATACAAATCAGTTTATGTTTTGAAATTTGCAAAATACTTATAATTGAACAATTTAAAATAAGTGAATGCACATTTTATTCAAGTTTTTATAGTCCCTAATGAATAAAATGATTCCAAGATCCCATTACAGACAATCCCCAACGTACTTTTGCACTGCCTTAGGTCTTGTGTGTTCAAGGTAAGTAACAATTACTAATTATAACTTCTTATAATTCTTGGTTGATGATCCACATCCAATGTATGATTCATCCCATGCCTCAAGATCCAAAACTTTGCCTTTTGGTCTCTTGTTGGGTACAACCGTATCAAGGTTTATGAATCCCCGTATAGATTCATCCTCAGGAGCCTAAGGTTGAGGAAAGACACCCTCGCTTTTGCGAAACCTATCCAACCAAAACCATAAACTTCATGGGTCATGACACGGAAAGGTATTGCCCTAATTTTCTTTAGGAACTTAAGTTTTGATTGTCTTTTATTTATTAGTAAAAGTTATTATAAATAAAAACAATGCAATGAAAATTGTGATCCTAGTATGGCCCTTAAGATGCAAAGAAAATATATAAAGAACTAAACTTCTTTGGTCTCCATGCTTGCACCCTTCATGGATCTCCATCCTTGAACTTCATGGTTCTTATTTGTATTACATAATTATTTATAATAATCTAATTATCAAAATAAATTACAAAATACATAACGATACGTAGATCGTGTTATAAGAAAACATAACGATGCTCAGATCGTATTTCTGGGCCATACTAAAAAAATATTAATCTTTAATAAGTGGGATTTCCTAACTTTTAGAAAACAAATATATCATATTTATTTGATCCAAATATTTATATAATCCAATTAAAATAAATATATCTTTTATTTTCTTAAAGATAGTTGTACATCTTAATCTATGTAAAATTATATCATCGATATAGATCCGCATCAAAATTAACAGTTAATTTATTGATCCTTTCAATATATGCAACATTGCGCTATGATACCACTGTAGGTTAATTAGATGTTCGCAGCGGAATAATTTATAGATCTAATCTAAACATCTAATCATATGATCATGCATAATTAATAGAATCATGATATATAGTTTATAGAAATATACCTTTAATGCGTGAACCGGATCAGATCTGGTAGTAATGAATAATCGAGAGCCCCACGTATTGCTCCTCTACTTGGTCCACACGAGTCCGACTAGATCTCTTTACTTTCGACTGCTAGGACGAAAAAGACAAAGGGGAAGCAATCCAATTGCTAGATTAAAAGATGATTTCTTCCTCTTGAAGTTCTCACCGTAATATAACAAAAGCCGTTTTAAAAGAGGAACAATTCTCTCTTTATTCACTTCTGTTTTCTTGCAAATAAGTGAATCCCTTCGTATTAAATAAAATTCCATAATTAACCATTAATTATATATTATTTTATTTCACAAATAAATAATATTTCTTATTATTAATAATATCTAATATGTATTAATTATATATTATTTTATTTCACAAATAAATAATATTTCTTATTATTAATAATATATTATTATTAATAATATCTAATATGTATTAATAATTAACCATCTTTCTCGTTTATCTAGTCGGTCAATTCTAAGTGTGTGACTTCATAGGACCCGATTATAATAGTTATAGGTTTAACCCCATTAATCGTAGTTGACTTCTAGCAAAGCACTACGACTCCTAAAATAATCGGATTAAATTATATTTGTTAATTTGTCCTATCCAAGTTTAGTCATTGCACATTAAATTAAATGACATAATTCCTTCCGAAATTGGTTAAATAATGTTATTGCCATAAAAATATATGGTCCATAATATTGACATTTATAAGTCATTGACTATTCACATGCCTATTTGAATATGATTTCTCATGCAAAATAATATTAAATATTTACTCACAACTAACTTCTATTCCGTACATTTGCACGAGTAATTATATAAAAAAATTGTGAAAAAAATATTACGGTGAAAATGTTTATGCGCGGGTCAACCCACAATCCGACCCAAGTATCTATTTACTCTCACATATATATCCAAATTAACCACAGCTCTCGAACCGGCAATCCGGACACTTTAAAAATTAAGCATCATATTATATATATATATATATATATATATATATTAGAAATCAAAACAAACAAAAACATTTAAATTTAAATGTTAAATTATATGAATAATTTACTAAATTAATATTTTTAATAAAAAAATATTTACCGTTCACATCATTTGTTGAGGGCCACTCCAAAGACGAACTCAATTAAATATTAAATTTTAAACGATAAGTGTTAAAGTATATAGTAGGCAGCGAACCAATGAAACCAAATTGAAAGAATTTTTACCAAATAGTCTTAACAGTAGTTAAATTATCCGTAAGGAACGATAAATAACCGGAAAAAGATTTGTCAAATAAATAATAATTAACCATCTTTATATATAGTCAAAATTTTTGAGAAACTCCTACAAATAATGAGATGATACATATACGAGGCTACAAATAATGAGATAATACATATAGAAGGATTTCATATAAAAGATTAGTTTCAATAACTCTCTATTGAAAATAAAATTAAATCAAATAATTACGTCTCATTTGCTACTAGGAAAAAGACGGACATGGACTCAAGAAATAATTATCAACACTATCAAAAGGTATGAGCAACAAACGATTCACCAACAGTTGAGAATATTATTCAAATTTAAAAATTTCAAGATAAAAAATTTGATTCAACTAAATAAGATGCCGAAGCCAAATCGAACAAAACATAATATCAATTCAAATTTGAGATGAATAGATAGATGAGACCCTCCCCTATATTATAAAAATAATTAGAAAAGAGCAAATAAGTGATTTTTCAATTTCTTAATAACTTTTTTTTACATCAAGAAAAGAAAATATTGTGTTATTGTTTCTCTTTATTTAATACAATGAGATAGTTTAGAAAGCCAATAGTTTAATTTAATTGAAAGAAAAAAAATGAAAATTTGATTAAATTTGTTATGAATGAAATGTATCATTAAGAATATAAAATATCCTAATTGCAATGAGATCAATGTATGTGGCTCATGTTTAAAGAAAAAAAAAATTGATCTTTTGAGAATGCTCTACTATATATAGACTATGTTGCAAAGGAAAATGAGGAGGAAGGGATGGAGAAAAAACAAAACTTAAGCGTTGTAATGCTACCATGGCTAGCTCATGGTCATATATCTCCATACTTGGAACTAGCCAAAAGACTCTCCAAAAGAAGCTTCAAAATCTATCTTTGTTCAACCCCAATCAATCTAACCTCCATCAACAAAAACCTCGTTCATAACTATTCAATCGAACTCATCGAATTCGAAATCCCATCTCAACCAGACCTACCTCCGCATTTCCACACAACAAACCGCCTTCCACTTCACCTACACAACTCTCTCATAACCGCAGTGGCCATGGCCAGCCCAACTTTCTCAAATCTCATCAAAACCCTAAAACCAGACATACTAATCTACGACTTCAACCAACAATGGTCTTCAACCCTCGCCGCCGCACTTAATATACCCTCCGTTCAGTTCATTACTGGGAGCCCAATCTTTTTTTCTCATGTCATCCATAGATTGAAGAAACCCACTGAAGATTTCCCTTATCCCGCCTTGAATCTTCCTGGAATTTATTGGAACAGGAAATTTCTAGAAATGTTTAAGCAGCATAAAAATGTTAGTAGCAGTAATTCGGTCATGGGTAGACCGTGTGGAATAATGTTCATGAAGAGTAGCTTTGAAGAGGTAGAGAGGAAATATATTGAGTATGGTTCAGAGCTGTTTGGAGTAAAGATTGTTCCAACAGGTATGTGCAATTAATTATAAAAAGAGTTCTTGTATTATTCGTTAAAGATGTTACAACTATCAATTATTTTCCTGCAAGGTCCGTTGATTAAAGATCCAGAAGAAGACGATGATATCGAAAGTGAAATCATGGAGTGGTTAAACAGGAAACAGATATCCTCGACTGTGTTCGTTTCGTTTGGGACGGAGAACTTTCTCTCTAGAGAAGAAATAGAGGAAATAGCTAAAGGGTTGGAGTTAAGTATGGTGAACTTCATTTGGGTACTTAGATTTCCGTTTGGGGAGAAGATCTCCATTGAAGAAGCATTACCCATTGGCTTTCTTGAAAGGGTAAATACAGAGTCAGATAGAAGATTGGTGATTGATAAATGGGTATCGCAATCTAGGATTTTAGCCCACCCGAGTATTGGAGGATTTGTAAGCCATTGTGGGTGGGGATCTACTACCGAGGCTATGGCGTTTGGAGTTCCAATTGTGGCTATACCGATGCAGTTGGACCAACCTTTGAATGCGAGGCTTGTGAACGAGGTTGGTGTGGGAGTGGAAGTTGAGAGAGATGAGAATGGGAAGTTTAGTGGGGAAGAGATAGCAAAATTGATAAGGGATGTGGTTTTAGGGGAGAATGGGAAGAACATAAGGGATAAAGCTGTGGAAATGAAAGGGAGAATGAAAATTGAAGGAGAAGATGCAATTGATGGAGTTGTGGAAGAACTCTACAAACTTCACCACAAAAATGTATGTATCAGTGGAGAAAACAACTAGTTTTCTATGCCATATTTTTTATTTATTTTTGCTCTCTTACAAAAAAAAAAAAAAATTTATTCATATCTCCTCACCTATCAATGCAATTTTATCAAGATAAATTTCAATGTTTAAGAAATAACTCTCATCCAATTTATAAGAAGGTGCTTCAACTTAATTTCAATTTGCATTGAACAAACCGTTAGAACTTGTTTCATGTTGGTTATTTGTATTTTTAATTGATTAATTCATTATTGGGTTATTTTGTAATGTCATAACCTTAAGTGTCACATTTTTGTAAAATGATATTATTGACCCAACGAGGACACCTTTTTTGTAAAATGATATTATTGACTCAATCAGGAGAAATTTGATGAAATGAACATGAAGATCAACTTATTTGACTTTTTTTTTTTTTTTGGTAGGGGTGACAATTTAAAATCGTCCCGCTCGAACCGAACCGATTGGTATGGTTTTTCTCCGCTTTGACTGGGGATCGGGGCGTATCGGAGAAAACCCGAAATATGTTGACAGAGGTTCGGGATGGGGATGATATTTACATGCATCGAACCGATTCCCGAACTGAACCGATTATATTTATTTAATAAAAATATATTAATTAATGACATCATTATTTTTCCTCTTTTTCATTAAAACCTCTTTAACTTATTTCTCTACACGCTATCCTCAATTTATCTTTTACTTTTTACCTCTTCATCTTTCTCTCATATTAATTTCATCTTTCTCATTATCATTTCTCTTTCTTTAGGATTTATTATAATTTTAGTTACATATTCTTTCTTCTACGTACATGATTATCTCTTGAATCTTGAGAGTGTTTTCAGATTGAAGGTTAATTCTCTCTTGAATCTTGAGAGTTTTTTTAGAATGAGGTTAGTTGAACTCTTTGCTAATATTATTTTATATATTATTTTACTGTTTTCTTACTAATTAATATGGCATCACATCTTTTCTGTAGAGTTTTTTTTATCT
Organism: Impatiens glandulifera; assembly: GCF_907164915.1. Taxonomy (NCBI): domain Eukaryota; kingdom Viridiplantae; phylum Streptophyta; class Magnoliopsida; order Ericales; family Balsaminaceae; genus Impatiens; species Impatiens glandulifera. The sequence goes on from NC_061862.1 coordinate 87,871,627, forward strand.
TTGTCTTTCACAATCTTTGTTACATCTTCTCTCGACTTGACGACGATATTTCCGATTTTAGGTCAGTTTAGTTATTTTATTTCTATTATAAACAATTAGTTTAGATCGCTATTATTTAATTTATATAATATTTGTGTTCGATCATTTTCTTTTACTTATATATTCACGTATAATATTTTATTGTTCCTCAAATAAAAAACTGTGTTACTAATTATTTTGTCCTCAAATTACTTTTTATTAAATGTTGATGATGAAGATGTTAAAGTGGAGGATGAAGAAAGAGGTTATGAATTTTTTTGATGTTATTAATCAAGAAAATTATTTTGTCTTTGTTATTTATTAATATTCTTTTTTATGAATGTAGAATCTTCGTTTTTGAATGTAAGAAAATATGATGAAAATGAGAAGAAGAAGGTTAGATTTCTTTATTAATAATACTTCATTTTCTTTATTAATATTTTTTTTATTAATATAAAATATCATCCTGATCATTGAAGATGAAGAATGGAGATTCAATCTAGAGTTTATGTTATATTTTAAAGGAAAAAAGCTCACTTAGACGTATGTACTTGTACAACTAGCTCACTTAGACGTATGTACTAATAAAAGATCATTTAAACATATGTACTATCAAAAATTGGCTCATTTAGCCTCTTTTAGTAACCATGGTTAACTTTTATTTTTAAATTTATATATTTATTAATTAAATATTAATATATTTTCTCTCTCATTCCTTTTCATTTATTACTAATAAATGAACTCTCTATTTTTTTTTTATCTTTTTTATTATTTCTATATAAGCATTTAGTTAAACTAGGTAATTTATTTTATTCTTAATTTATTTTATTATTTTAATATTAATTTCTCTTTTATATGTTATCTTCCTTTTTTTATTAGTTTTTATTTCTCATTTTGTTTAAATTCTCATTTTTGAAAAATATTTAATAATTTATTTATAAATTTTATGTTTTACTGGAATATTTTTTTGAATGATTTTTTCTTATTTAATTTAATATAAACAAAAATGAAATTAATAATTTTTTATTTAATTTTTATTCACGACTTATAGTAGTAGGTGCATTGTTTTGTCTAATATTTGATTATTATTTTTTTGGGTTTATTCAATTTTTAATTCTTAATTAATTTATTTTTGTGTTGAAGAATTTTTATTGTTGAAAGGATTTTCATTGTTAAAATGATTTTCATTGTTATATTCAATCATTGGGACCAAACAATTTTAAAATAATTAATAATTTATGTGAATATAAGAAAAAAATATAAGAAAGAAGAAAAAAATATAAAGTTAAAATAATTAATGATGAATACTCATATATATATAAAATAAAATTAAAATAATTAATAATAAATGCTCATATAGAAATAATAAAAAAGATAAAAAAAAAATAGAGAGTTCATTTATTAGTAATAAATGAAAAGGAATGAGAGAGAAAATATATTAATATTTAATTAATAAATATATAAATTTAAAAATAAAAGTTAATCATGGTTACTAAAAGAGGCTAAATGAGCCAATTTTTGATAGTACATATGTTTAAATGATCTTTTATTAGTACATACGTCTAAGTGAGCTAGTTGTACTAGTACATACGTCTAAATGAGCTTTTTTCCTATTTTAAAACATTATTATTATTGGAAGTTTATTTGCTTTGTATTTAATACTTTAAAATTATTATTATTGAATGTTGTTTTTGTTTGGTATTTAATATTTTGATCATTTATAACTTTAAAGATATGAATTATTTTATTTTATTTTATTTTATTATTTATGTTTTAAATTTAAATTGTTATTTGGTTTCGGTGCACCGCGGGGAAACTCCATCCCCGATCGGGGCGGGGATGGTTTATATTTAAAAACCAAGTTGGGAATCGGGGCGGGGATCAGGGCGGGATAGGTAAATTCGGGGCGGGGATGGTATTGTCATTCACCGAACCGAACCGTCCCATTGTCATCCCTACTTTTGGCCAGCGCATAAAATAAATGTCTGGTAATACTTTTTTTTTCTTTTGACGAAAATGCCCCGTTGTGAGACGCAATCAGATGTCGTGTGAAAAATTTTTATTTTATTTTATTTTTGGAAAAAAAAATAAAAAAAAAATTGTCTCGCGAATGTCAGTTGCGTCTCGCGATTGAGGACGTCTCGCGACAAGGGCAAAATCATCCAAAAAAAGGAAAAGGTGTCACCATCGCTTTCTATTTTGAGCGATGGTCAAAAGTCAAATAAATGGTCGAAAAGTCAAATAAATGAATCATTAGGGTCATTTCGTCAAATTTTCCCTCAACCAGGGCTCGTGTGGGCTAAAATTAATCCCGGAAAAACAAAATTTATTTTTTGTTTTTACAATAAAAATGTAACATTATCCTTTAATTTAAAAAAATATATAATTTAATTCACTAATTATTTTACCTTAAAACATCTCCAATGGGCACGCAAATCCCATTATGCGTGCCCTTTTTCACTCGAACCGGACACTATTCGCAAACCCAAAATGCGTTTGGATGTTTCTCTCCTCTAGCTAACGCATATTTGTGTTGTTACAGTTCATTCCCATTTTAGTCATTTTTAAAATGGCCCTCATTCTATTTTTTCTTTTTTTATATATATAACCTATATATATATATAATCAAAATTAAGCCTTAAACTTAGTTTTTTTTCTTTTTAAGATAAAAGTTATAGTATTTTTAAATGTATAGTTAATCATTAAATTATATTAGATTTAAAATTTTATCTAATTTATTTATATTTTATAATTTATTTTATAGTTACGAATAAACATATAAATTTTTTTATTTTTTATTAATAATGTTTGTTTTAATATATTATGTTTGTTTATTTAAGTGTATTATTTAATTATTTTTGTTATGTATGAATTATTGATATATAATTAATTTTATTATATGAATAAGAAAAGATTGGGGTTAAATATGTGAAGTTGATAAATATATAGATAATATTAATAAGGTTAAAAAGTTAGTATAAAAAAAGAATATTCTTTTGAATTTGGAAATTGATTTTGGGGGTTGTAGATGAATTACTGTTTGATGTGATGTTTACTGTATTTTGGGTTTAAGAATGTGTTTGTGGGTTGGAGATGGTCTTAATTTACTGATTTTATCTATAATTTTTCGTTATTTCTTTATAAGTTCACTTTTAATTTTTTTTAAACTCACTTCATTCCGATTCTTGAATTCGTTTCTAAACCTAACTACAAAGAATAATTTTTGACTTAATAATGAGGTAAGAAGTCTTAAGAAAAAACAACAATGTTTGAAATAAAATATCGAGGCTATAATAACTTTAAAAAATAACAAAATATATCATATGAAGACTTAGTAATGTTTCTAATCGTAATTTTATTAACCTTTTTTATTTCTCCAATAAACATTAACATACAAAGGTAATGAAATTTATATGATTTATTTTAGAAATATATAGCAGCTAAAAAATTGAAATTTTTTTTTTGTTAGGAAGTGTTTGATAAAATAAATTATTATTTAATGTAAGTTTATTTGACAATAAATATTAATAATCACTTATTTTGATAAACTTGAGTGAAAATACATTAAAATAAAAAGTTAAAATGTCTAACTTATTTTAAAAAACAATTAATCATCCTACTCTAAATAAAATTAATAAAAAGAAATCAATTTATTCATTTAAATTTAATAAACTATTTTTTAAAATTTAATAATATAAAAGGAAATATATTCCATTTTATATATTTTTCTCTTTACAACTAACTTATACTCTTTTCTTAATTATGAGGTAGGAGATTATTCATGTTATAAGATTAGTTTTAAAAATAATTAAAATAAAGAAAGATTTTGCGATTAAATTTAAACAAATTATGTAATAAAAAATATAAAATTTAAGGCTATAATAACTTTAAAAAATTAACAAAAACATATTGAAGCCTTAGCGTACTAATTCTGAATGTAATTTATTGACCTTTTTTATTTCTTTGATAACATTAACATACATAGGTAATGAAATTTATATGATTTATTTTTGGAGCTAAAGAAATGAAAAAATTGTTAGGAGGTGTTTGATAAAAATAATTTTATTATTTAATTTAATATAAGTTTATTTGATAATACATATTAATAATCACTTATTTTGATAAATTAAAGTAAAAATATGTTAAAAAATAAAAAGTTAAAATATTTAACTTATTTTAAAAAACAATTAAACATTCAATTTATTCATTTAAATTTAATAAACTATTTCTTTTTTAAATTTAATAGAATATAATGAAATATATTCCATTTTATATTTTTTTTCTTTACAACTAACCTAGTCCCTCTTCTTAATTATGACGTATGACCTATTAATTTTGAAAATAAATTAAAAAAAAAGAAGGATGCGATCAAATCTAAACAAATTATGTAATAAAAATTATATATCTTTATATATATATATATATATATATATATATATATATATATATATATATATATATATATATATATATATATATATTTTGCAGTACTTTATAAAATATTTATAAATATTTTGCACGTTATAAAAAGTTGTTAGTGTTAATTGAATCTGGTTATTTAATAAATTGACTTGCACAGCCTCTCCTGATTCGACCAGGTCACCATGAGTAGGAAAAAAGCTTTTTAATTTACTTAGAAAACACGATCATTTATAAATCTCAACGATATTATTTTCAATATTACGCTTTATTACTCTATTTTATTTATTTAAGGAATAGAAAATACAAAGTAAAAGATTGAAATAAATTTTGAATGAAAATAAAAAATTTAATAACAATAAAAATTCGTTGATTTAATTAAGGTTATTTTCTTTGGTCCAATTACTAATTAGAAAATTAAATATTTGAAGTTATTTTTAATTAGCTAATTACCTTATTTTTTTTAAAATACTTATTTAAACGTATGTATAACTATCTCAGTTATACGTATAAACTAATATAAATTCATTTAAACGTGTATATTATCAAAAATTGGCTATTTAATACCGGTTAGTAAATAGAGTTATTTTTTTTTTAAAAAAAATTTGTTAATTAAATATTTATTTTTGTTCTCTTTTTCCTTTTTTTTATTAATTAATTAATCAATTTCTCTCTATTTTTTTATATTAATTAGTTAATTAATTTTTTTTTTATTTATCTATTATGTTAGTATTTTATATTTGATTATTTTAATTTTATTTTTTTCAAAACTATATATTTTTGTGTTCTTCCTGTATCAACATTAATTATTTTAAAATTGTCTCCTTAAAGAGTTATACCAAAAGAGTAATAATCAAGATTATACAAAATAAAAAAAAATAAAAATAGTAACTTAATGATTTTTTTTTACTATTATTATAAACCTGAATAAAAAAAATTAGATAAAAAGACTCTTAATTTTATTTTTTTTATATTAAAAAAAATAAATTATAACAAAATTTACAAAAAATATTACAAAGAAAAAAAAATAAAAGAAGATAAAAAGAAATAAATTAATAAATAAAAAATAAGAGAGATAAATTGATTAATTAATTAATAAAAGAAGAAAAGAGGGAGAAAAAAAGAATATTTAATTAATAAATATATAAAAAAAAATTAAATTAACTTTTTTTTATTGATCGAGACTAAATAAGCTAATTTTTTTATATTTACATCGGTTTAAATAAAATTTTATTAATTAATACGTCTAATTAAGTTAGTTGTACAAGTATATGTACGATCTAAACCTTTTTATTTTCGCTTAATTTCACTTTGAATTTGATAAATGTATTATATGAAGCATGTGTTATTTTGATTCTTGCTCTTGCTCCAGAATGATGAAAAGCTCCAGAATGATGAAAAATTATGCGCAACTCAGGTGGAAGTCATGCAACTCAGGTGGAAGTCATGTTCACTTTTTTTTATTTTTATTTTTATTTTATTGGCATAGGAGATGTTTGTTGAACCTCTTCTTTTGATATCCAAAAATAAAATGATACCAAATATATATATATATATATATTTATATAAATTAGTATTTTATTTTCATTATTTAGTATTTAATTTATTCAATTATATTTATTTAATTATATAGTTTAATATATTAAATTTATTAAATAAGAATATAACAATAACAATTATGTTTTTAGATGTGATCAATACAAAGGACTTAAAATTTAGATATTTATGTTAATTTAATTCAATGTTTTATCATAATATATTTAAAATTTTCAATATTTATAAAGACAAAAAAAAAATACTCTAAACTTGTAAATACAAAAAATCTACATACTCAATTCATAAATTTTAAAATAATAATTTTAATTATTTTTGAATAAGTAAAAACAAAATAACTAAAACCAAAGTCGAAACCTAATCAAACAATTAATTGAATTAATTATTATAAAAATTAAATTCTAAACTAATTAAAGATAATGGCCAAAGAAAATAAATAAAATAATTTGAGATAAATGTTATATCCATTTTGTCTTAAATTAATTTTAAAATAATCAAAAGAGATTAAAATAAATAATTTAAGATAAATGTTGTGTCAAGTTTATCCCAAATAAATTATTTATTAAACCCAAAAATATACAAAAGTAAAATAAATTGACAAAATAAATTTCATATTTATTTTAAATATTTTGTATATTTTAATATATTTAAAACAAAATTAAAAGGGTGAAAGAAAAATTAATTTCAAATAAACTTTTAATGTTAAAATAAAGAAGTAAATATGTAATCGGGAGTAGCCGAAATTTGGAAGAATGACTGCAGGTAAAACCACGGTCTTCGGATAGGCGTTGGATTCTCATACAACTCCCAGGAGTCGCCCACGTCGCCCATTGCAACGAAAGGAGCCCGCTTCCATGAAGCACAAGATTAGTTAATGCGTGCTCCATCGTCGTTAGCTGAAACACGACGAAATGCCCAACCACGGACAAAACGTGGACAGAACGGAACGCTAATGGAGCATCCTACGTTCGATTTTACACCCAAAATGACGTCGTTAAAAGTCTGGTTTGTCTTCTTCCTCGCGACGAAGAATAGGATAAGGGCGAATTTCATCATTGATTTGTCAAATATGGAACTTCACCGATAGTCCACCATATCGACTGATTCGAAATCTGAAATGATCACCCTACCAAGGTGATCATTTCGCCTACAATCATAGACCTCGTCAAGAACAGTCAAAACGTCATTGATGACTTTTGACTAAATCTAATCAACTTGCTTCCTGAACTAACTTCAGGAGGCTATAAATAGCTTTCCTTGATGAATATAAAAGCAAAGAGATCAACTCTCAAGCCTTCAATCTGAGTTTTCAGAAAATCCACCATTAAAGCTTCAAACTTTTAATTTTTTGAAATTTTCGTATCAAGGCTTAAAGCTCAGATCCAGACATCCTAAAAGTTTCTTTAAGGTCTAAGTAGTATTCTCCGATCCTTGGTAAACTTCTAATCACCCTCTAATTCAATCTTATAGTTTGAAATTAAAATTTTTATATTTCAGTTTCATAAGTTTGTATACTACCTGATTGTTGAATTTTCTTATTGAAAAACGATCATTGGATCATTTACAAGTTTTCTGTTGAAGCTAAAACCGATCTAAAATAGAAACCCCCAAATTTAAATTTGGAAAAAATAAAAATCAGGTTTTTCTCTTCTTGAGCTCAAGAACAAAAGTCTAGAAAACTTCCCAACATGTTTATAATGATGTTGGGAACCTATTTGAATCATGTTTGATTCATCCCGATCATTTTGATCAAAATCAAAATTTTCAAAATAAATGAAAATTTTAAGTTTGTGAATTTGTCCAAACGAATAGGCAAGGTTCATCTTTTGGTACTAATCAATCATATAGAGTATAAGAAAGCTATTGTCAAAATCCTTACATTTCATTACAACTAAAAAACCAAAAACCCAATGTTGGTCTCCAAATTGTTTTGATGAAATCGAACATCATCCAGGTTGAATGAAACCTTGAGATGATGTTCACAATGTTCCTGGGAGCTTTGTGAAGCTACCTAGACCTTTGGATCGAAGACTCCAAACCTCAATCAAAACTACAAAACATGCAGTTTTGATGTTCTTGAGGACCGATAGGTCCGACCGAGGAATTTTAGTTATGACCGAGGAATTTCAACTAGGACCGAGAGGTCCGACCGATGATTTTGACATCCGACCGAGAATTCTAACATAAGACCAAGGAGTCTCGCACCCGAACGAGAATTTCTGAATCTATGACTGATGAAGTTAGCCCTAGGCTAATCCAAGAGGCCAAGATTGGTGGTTTCCGCACCTCGACCATGGATCTCCGAACCCCGACCGAGGATCTCTAACTTAGGACCGAGGTCTTAGACCCCGACCGATAAAAACGCACCCAAGACCGAGGACACCGGTCCTAGGGTCTATTTAATTGCATTTTTTAATTTCCAAAATTATTTTTTTATAATTTTGGGAATTCAAATCATTTTAAACAAAATCCAAAAAAATAAAAAAAATGATTTCAAAATATTTTTGGAATATTTTCCACAAAATAATATTTTGATAAGGATTCGTTTGAGATTTATTTTTAAACCTTAATGTCGTTTAAACTGATATTCTTCAAGTATATTCATTCATAGTCATCACCATCAGCAATAAATACCAACATTTAAATATTATTGTTACAATTTTTAATACACAAAAAACATTTGCATGTCAAGGACCAGAAAAATAATTGGTTAAAATAAAAGGTTATACAATCAATTTTCAAAATTCAATATTTTATAAAGTAGAGACCGTTTTAAAACGGGTACGAAGGATAAAGCGCAAAAGTTTTTTTCGAGTATTATCAAACTTCAAACTAAACGAAACTCTAGTAAAAAATATGTTTGTACACGTATACTTTTTATTAATTTAAAAAAAGCAATTGGAGATTCTATTTTAAATAAATAATCTTTTAAATTAATTAATTTAGATACAAATTTTCAAAAATTAAATTTTAATTTGATTATTTAAAATATAAAAAAATTGTTTAATTTGAATTCAAAACGTGTGAGGATTTGTTTAAAATTTTTTAAAATAATGTCTAATAATTAGGTTGAAATTTTTGGAACCTTATGTTTTGTTGGGACTAGAGTTTTTTCTTCTCATTTTTTGTTTTCCAAGTTTTGTTTCTCTTTTAACTAATACGTGTCTGTGTGCTCAACATTTTTTATTTTATTTTTATAACAAATGTCTTTTGGCTTTTTTTTTTCAATAAATGGACCTTAGAAAAAAGAAAAAGAAAAAAACAAAGATGATAATTATGACATATGTTTCTTAATGATTAAGAGCAGTGGCGGACTCAGAAATATTTTCTCGGGGGCCAAATACCTAATAACGTAACATTTTTTGGCTATCAAATAAATGCATTTTTTAATTAAAATTTTACTCGATAATTACATAAAAATACTAATAAGCACAATTACTAAATTATTCTTGTCCATGAGTCGGTACAAAAGAAGACAAATATCTTCATTACGTTGACTATATTAATCAATCAATTCAAGAAAATTTCCTTTATTTGATGAACTACTTGACTCATCATGTCCTCGAAAAGGTAATCCTTGCCTCAATAGAAAGCGTGTTACATCAAATATTGTCGTTAAACATGTGTGATAATTTATTTCTATATCACGACCATGTGTACGTAAAACGTTTCTCACGTTATGTCTTTGATCTTAAAATGATTCAAATTGAATTCTAGCTTCATTATGACAACTATTTGAAGTTCTCATATGACGATTGAATCTTTCTAATTCTCTTTTCTAATTTTTGTACTCATCTCCTATAAATGTATCATCTACGTTTTCTCTATTTAAAGGTTTGAAAAAATAACACCACAAACAAAATGATGCATCTTTTGATATGCTATATTCTAACCATGTATATTTGATCAGTAACATTAGACTCATTAGTAGGCTCATTAATTGATTGAGAAGACTCATGCTGGTCATATGATGTAGAAGTACAAATTCGTTTATAGAACATCTTCATTATTCTATATCCTACATAAAATAAATGATTAAAAATAAATATGTGTCACAACCCCTAAATAAAATCTAACAAATACATTTATTTGTTGAAATAATTTAAAATTAATTTAAAATTAAGAAATATAAAATAATATTTTACCCTTATATTTATATAAATGGTTATTTTACCTTTATATTTATAAGTAATTTGTATTATTAATTATATTAAAATTAATAAAATATATATATATATAAATAAATTATAATATAAATGTAGTTTTAAAATAAATAATAATATTATATGATTTTCATTATTTTATATATAATTCTTTATATTTTAACTTATATAAATAAATGTTATTTATAGATTAACTAAAATTTATGTATTATTATAAATATTGTATTTTAGAAAAAAAAAATTGTATAAAATAAAATATTAATAATAATTACTTGTATTTTAGAAAATATTTTTTTTGTATAAAATAAAATATTAATAATAATTACTTTAATAAAATTATATTTGAAATTAGAATACTATAATTATAAATTAGTTTTTATAAAAGGAAGGGTTAGTTTATTATAAATGTATAAAGGGTTTGATCACCTGACCTCTACTATACATTTTAGCTCCAAAACCACTAAGGCAAAGCCTTATTTGATAAACATATATATAATATCTAAAAAGTTTTACCCTGGTTGGGGGAGGCCCGGGCCCCCAAGGCCCCCCTTGTAGGTCCGCCACTGATTAAGAGTACTGAACTAAAATTCAAAAATTGTTTTGGATTTTCTTTACCATTTAAATTTAAGCTATATTATGGACTTAAAATATGAGAAGTGATAAGGAGAAAATTTAGGAGATGGAAGGTGGAACGTGTCATCACATCATTGGTTAAAAAAAATAAAATGTGAGAAGAGAAAAAAGAGATAAAAAATTTATTATTTTTGCAGCTAATTGCATTATGTAATTTTCTCCCCCAATATATATATATATATATATATATTTTATTTGTGAGAAAATACCAACCTAACACCTATAAAACTATTGAAATAGACGTACAATTATTTAAGAGTTTTTTTTTATTTGTGTGTGGTGCAAGCTTTTATGGTAATATATATAGGGATATACATTAGAAGAATAATGTTTGTTACCAGAATTTATTATATATAATATTGATATGTGGCATAAATTGAAAGAGGTTTTGTGGCCATTAATAATTAAATATAAATTGAATGAGTGGCAATAGATGAATGTATATCTTTTTTTGGTTGTTTAGGTATCATTTGGATAGCAAAGTCTTGTTATTATTCACCTGTTCACAGGAATCACAGCTTACTAATTATATTTTTGATTATTGCGTTGATATTTGATCGCATAAATATTATTGGTTATTTTGATAAAAAAAAAAATCAAACCGATATAATCGTTTTTCAATTACTTAGGTGTTATATAGTCATAAATTTTGTGGGTTTAATAAGTTTGCACATTTTGAAACAGGTAAATACATTATTTTTAATTTAATACAAAATTATTATTATTTTCAAAATTTTGGAATATATAAATGTTTATATGTAATTTATTTTTTAAATCTAGGCTTAAATCTAATATAACCTGTACATATATATATTTGCACTTTATGTATCATAAATTTACCAAACAAATGATCAAACATGATAGGAGGCCACAATTTTTGTTTTGGAGTGGTTACTCAACAAAGTTAAAACTCAATATATCTTTATTTATAATCACGATACAATGGTTACATTGGGGTCGAAATATTGGGGTCATTCCGACCCGACCAAATAGGATAAATCAAGAAACAAATATTTTGGGTCAAAAATTAGGTCGGTACTTGATTACCTATAGCTATTCAAAATCGAAAAAATAAGGATGACTTTTTTTTATAATTATAATTTTTTATAAGTTAAAAGACTTTTAATATTTATTTTATAATTAAAAAAACATTACTTTTAATATTATCATTGTTTTATCACTCTGTAGACTCATATTTATTTTGTTAAGGTATAGTTACAATCTCATTTTAAAAAGAAAAATAATTTATAAAAAAATGAATTCTTGAAAAAAAAATGTTAATTTATAAAATACACTGGTCATTCAAAATAAATTCCCTAATAAATTGAGTCTAGGTCGAGTTACTACTCATCGGTCTGAACCTGAACCTGATCCTGATATTTACGAATCACTTAGTTCGAATCCTTCCAAGTAAGGGGACAATGTCAAGTTATGCATCCACTAGAGGCGTCAATGAATACTTAGGCCAGTCAGTAAGAACAGATAAATAGTTCTTCCACACCAATGGAAATACGATCGAATAGTTGAATATCTATGTCTGCCTTTACTTTATGTTGGGCCTTCAAGAAGGCAAAGAAAAGGCTATTTGGAGATCTAAGAGTAGCAAGATAACCCGCATTTTCGCTTATCGAGCCTTTTGGAAAGACAATGAAATCGGTTTTTGTTTAAGGAATAATATTTGAAATTTTACCAAGCCTATTCTTTTACAAAATAACGTTTCTTAAATTATACTATCTATTTATATAACACAAATCGCGTTAAAAAAGTAGAAAACCTATGAATATATTTTATAAATCACACAAATAAACAAGGTGCCAACATGCTATTTTTAATCCATAATAAGAAATCAACCAAAAAAAAAAAATGTTAGACCCTCAAATTTAAAGAGGAGTTATGACTATACTATTCATATTTGCCCTCACAAAAGTTAATGTAGTATTAAAAGTAACATAAATGACAATTTTCTATTGAATTTATCATAAATATCAATTTTTCATTAATATAAAAGAATATATACTTAGGGTTAAATATCATACTTATTTATTTTAAATTGATAATAATTTAAAATATATATTCTTCACAACAATTGAATCAATATTTATTTTATAATATAATTTATTATTTTAAAATAATTCTTAATTTATTTAAATTTATAATTGATTATTTTAAACATTTTAATAAATATATATTGTTTATTTTCAAATAGAGTTTAATACTGGAATTTAAAAAATTTACAAGTCCAAAATTTTAAATTGATAAAATTTAAATTAAAATGAATTTTGTTTTAATCTTCTTATATATAATAATATAATTGATTAAAAAAACAATTCCCTATAAATCCCTCTTTTTCAAATTTATGCAAAATAATTCTTTTGAGTTTATCATTAGTAAATATATATATATATTATTTTTATTATAAATTTTAAAACAGATATAATTAAATCAAATTGTAATATTATGACCGGATAGGAAATAAATTATATAATTGTTTTTAATATATTTGAATTTTTATAAATTAATAAAAATTAAATTTATCAAAATCGTAATAATAATAATAATAATAATAATAATAATAATAATAATAATAAAAGAATGGTTGATAACACAAATACATCCCGTCGATAAAATCGCCGTCTCCATCTCAAGGTCCGATTAAATTGTGGTCTATATCATTAGATCAAGTTAGAGAAGTTTAATTCATCCAAAAAAAACCCAGATAAATGTGGACTTCATCGTAAGATTTCGAATCCCATTCTTCCTCTCACAAGGAACTGTAAATCATTCATGAAAGGAGTTGGATTACCTTTACCCTTTTCCTCTTCAGACGACCAGTTTTGGAACCTTGAAGGTGGAAGCGGAGGCGGATTCGGATGGGCCACAATTGGAAACACCTTGTTTGTCCTTGTCCTTTTATCTATTTGGCATCTCGCAGCCATAAACAAGACTTTGCTTTGGTTTCGTCTTCGATTAGGGTTCGTTTTCACGCGTCACCAACACACTTCCAATGCTCAACCTGTTAATCTCACTTCCAACTCCACAGTTGCTTCTTCTTCGTCTATGGAGGATTGCTCAACTCGGTAACTACTTCTGTCACGCTTTTAACTTTCTGTATTCGTTTGGTTTCTTTCTTCGATATTCAAATGAACATTCTTTCTTGCCTTTTTTTTCTACAGAGTATCTGAACTCATACCGGATTCTGATCTCACGTCCTTAATTGATATTTTAGACGATAAATTCAATGAAGATGTGAAATGGGTTAATTTGATTAACAGAAAGAACAATAGTGTAGCCTATGAAGCCAAGTGCTGCAAACCAAAGGTTAGTTACTGCAAGAAAGATAAACCCTATGTTTTCAATTAGGATTGTATGATGAACTTTATGAAATTGTGGATGCAGGATGTAAACATATTTATGATTATTTAGTCAATTATGATGGATTTTTTTATAGTTTAAACAATACACTTATGCAACAAATGAAAGCTGAATTTTTCTTCTGTTTTTGTATAGGATGGCCCTATGAAGTACTTGAGTTTGACAATACTTGACAATTGCTCTCCTGAAATGCTGCAAGATTTTTATATGAATAATGATTACAGGAAGCAATGGGACAAAACCTTCATTGATCATCACCAATTGCAGTTGGATAAAAGTGGAACAGAAATTTGTCAGATGATTAAGAAATTTCCTCTTCTTACACCAAGAGAGTATATAATAGCTTGGAGAACTTGGAAAACTGAAGATGGTACCTTCTATTGTATCTCTAAGGTATCAATTAAACTAAATCATTTCGAGTTGAGATGATTGTAAGACTTGATATACTGTAGTTGATGATCTTGGAATTAACTTGAATTGATTTTCTGCATTAATCAGGAATGTGAACATCCTATGGCCCCAATACAGAAGAAGTATGTTCGTGTTAAGTGCTTTAGATCTGGTTGGAGAATTAGCAAAGGTATGTTTTTCTGCTTTACTTCTAATGTTTTCTTCACATTTTCCATTAAAATTGAAGATGGTATTAAGGTTATATCATTGACCAAATTACTCTTACTTTATTTTTATAGCATGTTAAATTATTAAACAATAAAGACATTTTGGAATTTTATTCAAATGACACAAATAACTCACTTCTTATATCAAACAAGGTTATTTGGAAATCATAAGTTGGTTATTCAAATAACCCCAAATCAATCAAGGTCTAAGAGTAACACCAAAAAGGACAAAACCCAAAACATGAAAAGTATTCATCAATACATATGTGAAGTTGTGAGAACAGATGCTTGAAGTTTGATAATGTTCTTTATAGCATAACTCTAGTGACTGATTATGCTATAAGTAGCACATTCTTGGTAGTTTGTTTACTTTTTGTACACATCATAGGTTTGGTTTTCTACACTATGGCGGTGGGGATATTGTATTTGTATATGTGCACTTTTCAAATATTCAATTATCGCCCCTTTTGGTTAGACAAAAACAGAAATAATAGCAAAACATTTAAATCCCTAGTTCTTGATAGATACAAACACTTGAAGAAGGAAGCCTTCTTTCTCTTCCCGAAACTCTTTTCTTGGAAATATCCTCTTGTTCTCTTCTTTACAAATTAAAAAAAAATCTAAATTCAAGTATGAATTTGGCGATTTCTCATTCAGATCGAGATACAACTAAAAATTTACTCAAGAAACTCAGTTACCAAATGGGCTGGCTCTATGTTGTGGGTGATGGAGAGAAATTCATCAATGAATTTGTGTGATAAAATAACTCCCACAATCAAGAGAGCCATTTCTTGTTTCTGTTCTATGGCTATGTTTGGTTCAGGCAGTATTGGATGAAACTGCAGTATATGATATCATTTTTTATCTTATTTCTACAAACATAGGAATTTAATTCCAATTATACTCATCCAAACACAGCCTTAACATGTGTGTTGCACCTGTTATATGCAGTGCCAGGCCGTAACGCATCAGAAATCAAGCTGATTCATCAAGAAGATGCTGGCTTAAACCCAGAAATGGCAAAATTAGCCTTCACAAAAGGCATATGGGATTACATATGCAAAATGGACAATGCATTTCGCAAATATAACGAAAACCTCTCAAGAATAACTTCAACTGAAGTTTTAACGCCTCCTCCAACTGCAACAACATTAAAAACATCAACTGAAGTTTTAACGCCTCCTCCAACTGCAACAACATTAAAAACATCAACTGAAAGAGTGGTTGTAAAGAAGAGAAAGTTAGTTGATGGCGACAGTTGTGTGGACGGAGGTCCTCCAACTAAAAAATCATTGGCTAACGTTCTAATTCTTTTGGGCGGTGTTTGCGTAGTTTGTTGCTCTCAGTCTAATCTAGGCGCAAAAGTTGCTACTGCTTTTATATGGAGTAAACTCACTAAACCAGCTGGTGCCTCGTTCAAGCTTTGGAGGAGACCCAGTTCATAGTTTTCGATTCTTTTTTGTTTATTTTTTCGGGGATACCTTTACTTTGATAAGGTTTGGTCTGGAATGTCGAAGTCTAACCGTTCTGATTGAATAATTTTATAAAATTACAAGTTAATTATATATTGTATACTTTGTACTTGTTTGTAGTTGTTTATTCATTCTTATTATAATGTACTCTTTCCAACCTTTCATAAGTTTTATATTTTTTTTCACTATAATTTTATATTTGCTTTATTAGTCAAACATATACCCTTCATAACTATTCATACTTTTTATTACAGTAATTATCACTCAAATAAACAATTAATACACACAATTAAAAATTTTAAACCTAACACTTACTTACTTTTCCTATCTCTACTCAATTTAAAGTTTCTCTTCTCTAAATATTATTCGTGCTCGACATCTTCTTTAAATACACCATCGACGAAGGGAGTCTGGTTCATCTGTTATTCTTCCTATGAGCGACATCGATTCGTGCTCGCATTTAAGATTGAGTCAGAATCAGTCGATTTCTTGCTCGAATCATGGGTCCCTGAGATTATGCCGGAGTCTTGGTTACATACATGACCGGATTCGACGCCTGGTGGGTTCAACTTGCTTTATTCGTCGGATATGAAAAATATTTCATCGATAGTAGTTGAGTCAAAGACTTTGACTCTGATATCCGTTAAATCGGACTCCTCTTCGTCGATGGTGGTTGAATCAGACTCTTTGGCCATGGTACTGGACACCGATGCAATGGAGGTCAACTATGGAAATTTTGGCTATTTATTGTACAAAAGAAATTTTTAGAGTGTAATTTATATTATCTGATTGATCAATAAATAATTTAATTAGATATCACCTGACTGGTATCAACAAAAGGGTAAGACAATAAATAGCCAAAATTTCCTACGTCTCTCTGTTGCATCAGTGTCCAGTACCATGCCAAAGAGTCCGATTCAACCACCATCGACGAAGAGAGTTCGATTTATCGGATATCGGAGCCAAAGTCTCTGATTCAACCACCATCAATGAAATACTTTCCATAT
This sequence comes from Impatiens glandulifera, assembly GCF_907164915.1. Taxonomy (NCBI): domain Eukaryota; kingdom Viridiplantae; phylum Streptophyta; class Magnoliopsida; order Ericales; family Balsaminaceae; genus Impatiens; species Impatiens glandulifera. The sequence goes on from NC_061862.1 coordinate 87,888,882, forward strand.
CCGAAGCGAGTTGAACCCACTAGGCGTTGAATCCGGCCATGTAGGTAACCAAGACTCCGGCATACTCTCAGGGACCCATGAATCGAGCCGACTGATTCTGGCTCAATCCTAACACGAATCGATGTTGCTCATAGTGAGAATAACAAATGAATCGAACTCCCCTTTGTCAATGGTATATTTAGAAAAGATGTCGAACATGAATGATATTTAGAGAAGAAAAACCTTTAATTGAGTAGAGAGAAAGGAGTAAGAAGAGTAAGTGGATAAGAAAACAAGTAAATGTAAGACTTATGAAGGATATAAAAAGTATAATGTAATTAATTATGGTGTTTATCTTTCTTTATAAACAAATATCATTACTTTGAAAGTCATCCCCATCCGTCACAAAATCATCCTTAGTTTAATCTCATATCTAATTTGGTTTACTCTAAAAAAAAAAAAAATGAACTCATAATCAGTAGTGTTCTTATTATTTTGTTGTGCTATATTATTTTAGATTTGAAATTGAGGATGTACAATAAAATTTGAATAAATGGATAAATACATGTTTAATTAAATTATGATGCAAAATATTATGTAAATTAATATTTGAAGAAAAGAAAAACGTTTATAAAAATCTTGTTATTTTTTTCGGTCTAAACCTTGCTAAACTTTTAAAAATTGTTTTCAAATAAGACTAACTGATTATAAAAAAAAAAATAAGTAGTTTGTTTTGGTTTCTCTAATAAAATGATAATTGTAAATATATGATTTTTTTTTTTAAATATGATGTTATTTTTTGTTTAGGAATTTTTAAAAGGTATAAGACTAATTTTGAATTGTAAAATACCAAGGTGTGAGTAAGGATGACAATTTGAAATTACTCCGTGAAAATCGAATCGAATTGCCTCGTTTAGGACGGTTTTTCCTCAACACCGAACGTGGATGAGGCGGGAATAATATTTGTGTCCCCGCCCCCGATCTCTTCCCGATTATGTCCCGAACACTATAAAACATAAATAAATATATTAAATCACCAATATATTTATTTATTACTATATTTTATAAATTTGTAAGTTTATTTTTGTATAATAATATAAAATTCAATATATTATAATATATATTATATTAAAAAATCCGTTTATATAATATTATTTTTTATTTTTTATTTTTTATTTTTTTAAAAATATTTTATTAACGGTGTCTCGCGGGGATTCTCTAAAACCGAACGGGGCGGGAATGATATTAAAAAAATTCCCGAGATAAAAACTATGCGGTAAATACATTTCCCGCTCCGAAACATTGCCATCCCTATATATATATATAGGATAAATATAGTTTTTTGATATTGAGGTTTTAGGATAAAACATATATTTATTTAATAAAAATAATGAGTTATTTGAGATTTGTTAAGTTAAATTATTAAAATATTATTTTATATTTAAAATTTAAATTTGATAAGAGTAAAATAAAAATATAATTTTTTTTTATTGAAAAATTAAATAATTTTATAATTAAAATAATAATGATGTGATAGATAAATAATAATAAAAAAATCGGTTAAAAAAACAAGAAAAAAATTGAAAAAAAGACCCGTGCCATCTTTGACTCCCAAAATTAACCGGCTGAGTTTTTTTTTTAAGAACCGGATGAGTTTTCTCTCCCGCAGAAGTGGCCTAAGCAAACCCTAAATCGCACTTCTTTTGTTGTCGTTCTAAATTGCGATTACACCACTTCCATTCCAACCAAACAAATTCGCACTTTCTGTTACCATATCGGAACCCTAATTTCGACCCTATCGTTTCGCCGGTAACTTCGTCTCCAGACAAGAAGAAGTAGTAGAAGGTAGACGATTGCTCTTCCTTTGGTCAAAATACCGATCTTCAATAGTTTATACATATATATATATACACGTATATTTTGCTAGGTCAATAGTTTATATTAATTTCTCATTATTCTCCGATCTTGCAGTCTAAGAAAACAACAGGAGAGGTAGCGTTAATAACGTTCTTGGAGAAGGACTCACAGAAGCAGGAAAAGTAACCAAATTCCAATGGCTTTGAAGTTTCTAAATAAGAAGGGATGGCATACTGGCAGCCTTCGTAACATAGAGAATGTATGGAAAGCGGAGCAGAAACACGAGGCCGAAGAAAGGAAGTTGGATGAGATCCGTAAGCAGATCCAGGAGGAAAGAGAACGCGCCGAATTTCGTCAACTTCAAGTGCAAGCTGGCCTAATCCCGTATGATCTCTTTCATTTTTTGACTGCTTGAAATTGTGGTTTTCGCTGTTAATTATTTCTCACATTCTGTGTTGTTGTATGATTGATAATTTTACAGTCAACAAGAGAGGCTGGAGTTTTTGTATGATTCTGGATTAGCTGTTGGGAAAAACAATGATGGATTCAAGGCACTTGAAAGTCTACCCAAAGCAGAACCACCTACAGTAGCAGCCCCATCTTCCTCTAGCCAGGTACTCTGCATTATTATCTTTTCTTGGTATATGCATGCTACTATGTTCTGAGAAGGCTTGATTTTTTAAGTGTATAGAATAGTATTAAAAGATCAAGCTAGTGATTGATCGGAATCCACCCATGAATTAAATGGGTCTGAGAATGGTTATTACATAGTACAATCATTTTTAACATGTGTAATTCTTCATTGCAATTAAAATTTCAGGCAAGGGTATTTGGGGAGACAAAAGTTACTTGTAGTAGGTCACTTAATTTTGGAATATTATTATTACATAGTTGTTTTGATGCTGATTTGGCTCCTCTTGGCTGATTTGTTCACATTCCTGTTAATTTAAGCATGCAATGAGGCTTGTATTCCATTACGAGATGTCATTGGAAATGCTATTAGACCAAGCCAATGGAATATTTTGGCAGACTGATACAATAGGCTACAAATAAGATATCTTAAAATATCAGGTCGAAAGTATTAATGATATAAGACTTTATATTTGAGTTTATTACAAGCAAATATTAAATTTCAAGGACTGATATGATTGAAGCACTAGTGACTTTTTTCAAATTTTACATTAGTATGGTGAAGGTGAGCTGTAAGAGTTTACAAGAAAATGAGAAAAGAGAAGAAGGATTTATTTGAATGTTTCTTTGATTATCTAGGGAATTAAATCTCTTAAGCATATGTCCTGGTTATATTATTACTTTACTCTTAATCGGAATCTTATGATTGGTGTTTCTTCAGCCACAACCACCATTAGCTCCTGGAGCCTTATTTGAGGATAAGCCACAATCTGCTAATGATGCATGGAGGAAGCTACATTCAGATCCTCTGCTTTTGATTCGTCAACGAGAGCAAGAAGCACTTGCTCATATAAAGAATAATCCAGTACGGATGGCAATGATTCGCAAATCTGTAAGTGTTACACCTTTTATTAGTGGTTATTTATTTTCTAGAAAGTTTGCACTAATTGAACTTAAAGACAAGTTGGGATAGCCTTTTCCTTATATTTTTTAAGGTTTTAAGGTATTTTTTTATTCTTAAAAAAATACCATGGAGCTGCAATTTATCTCTCAGCAAAACATGTGATCAAGATGGATGCTGAGGAGTTTTCCTTGAGATAGCTTGCATTTTTTTTTGAAACCACAGTTTATTCTCCTGAGGAAAGAGATACTTTGAATTGTTACTTACGCAGAATCTGGATTATTTGGGTGCACTTGATAAAATTGGAAACTAAGTGCTGAATCTTAAAATTTCAAGTAAAGTTGATTGGATAAAATGTGGAACTAATGTTGAAAAGTACTTAAGACTAGTTTTCCCTATAATGATGTAATTTGATTAATTTCTAGGGGTTAAAGTTGTCTTTTGGACGCTCTTATAATATTACCGAGTTAAGTCAATCATAATTAAGTGACTTTTTGTAACAGTTGTCAAATGATCTTAATTCAAATGATCACTTAACAAGATTTAGATTAAATGATATGCTGCATTATCAAATAGTAGCAAACTTTCTGAAAAATATGTTATGCCTTTCTCTCATTATGTTTTGCACATGGATTGGATCTTATATAGGTTGATGAAAAGAAACAGAAGAAGTCATCAGACGACAAGAAGCGCAAAGAGAAGCGCCATCACAAAAAATCCAAGCATCATCAGCCTCATTCATCTGATGACTTTGACTCTAGTGAAGAAAAAGACCCGAAAAATGCTAGAGTTTCCGACCATAGAACCACTGTGTACGATAAGAAGTCAAAAAGAGAAGCTAGTGTTTCCGATGGGGAACTGAACGAGATAACTGTTGGAAGAAAGAGTTCTGACAAAGACCATAAACATAACTACTCTCGTGATCGGGTGGAGAGGGATCACGATAACTCCAGACACGAAAGGCGATATCCTGAAGATCGAAAGAATTCCGAATCTTCTCAGAAGGAATGGAGTCACGATAACTCCAGGCACGAAAGGCGTTATCTTCAAGATCAAAAGAATTCCGAATCTTCTCAGAAGGAATGGAATCGTGATAATTCTAGGCATGAAAGGCGTTATCTTGAAAATCAAAAGAATTCCGAATCTTATCAGAAGGAATGGAATCGTGATAACTCCAGGAACGAAAGGCGTTATCCTGAAGATCAAAAGAATTCCGAATCTTTTCTGAAGGAATGGAATCACGATAACTCCAGGCATGAAAGGCGTTATCCTGAAGATCAAAAGAATTCCGAATCTTCTCAGAAGGAATGGAATCACGATAACTCCAGGCACGAAAAGCGTCATCTTGAAGATCAAAAGAACTCTGAATCTTCTCATAAGGAATTGAATCGTGATAAGTCCAGGCAAGAAAGACGTTATCCTGAAGATCAAAAGAATTCCGAATCTTCTCAGAAGGAAAGGAGTTATGATAAGTCCAGGCAAGAAAGAAGTTATCCACAAGATCAAAAGAACTCCGAATCTTCTCAGAAGGAACGGGGTCATGATAAGTCCAGGCAAGAAAGAAGTTATCCAGAAGATCAAAAGAACACCGAATCACGACACAGAAGGCGTAACATGCCTGTTAAGCTCTCTGAAGAAGAGAGAGCAGCGAAGCTGCGGGAGATGCAAGAGGATGCGGAGGTTCATGAGGAGCAAAGATGGAAACGTATAAAAAAGGCTGCTGATGACGATGCTAAGGAAGCGGTCAATGTTAAGGGTGGCAAGAATTTCTTGCTCGCTTCTCAAGAAAATGTTTATGGTGTTAGTAAAGGTGGAAGCACTACCATAGAAGAGAGCGTTCGTCGCAGGGCTTACTATTCACAAGGCAGATCAGAGGCTGATGGCAGCAGTGCTTTTAGGCGCTAGTTTGGCAGGATTTTGCAGGTAATGCTTCTTTTTTATGTTATGTTATCGTTATCTGATAACGATCTGGAAAGAGTAAATTAATTTTTGGACAAAGATCCATATACATTTAGGCCTTGTTTGATCTAGGGTTATTTGAAAACCAAGTGGTTGTTTTTAAATATCCTTGTTTGATGTAGGTTATTGCAAATTAGGTTATTTGAATAACTGAGTGGTTATTTTCAAATAACCTTGTTTGATGTAGGTTATTAAATATTAGGTTATTTGGGTAAAAAGACATTAGGGGTAAATATATAATGAATAAAATATATATTTAAAAAGGAATAAAGGGTATATGAGAAACATTTGGCACTTATTTTCTTGTTCTTATTTGGAACACCTTTTGTACCTGGATCTTGAAATTGTATGATTTTTTGGATACAGATCCATATACATAGTGTTATTTGCAAATCAACTGGTTATTTTAAATTAACCTTGTTTGATGTAGGTTATAAAAAAATTAGGTTATTTGAATAACCAAGTGGTTAATTTCAAATAGCCTTGTTTGATGCAAGGTTATTTGGGTAAAAACGACATTAGGGATAAATATATAGACTTTAAAATAAATAAAAATAAAGGGTATTTACTGTATTTTGATTGATGAGTAGATTGTTAATTGGACTATGGGTTATTTGGAATTAATCCCAGATAACCCACATCAAACAAGGCCTTATAAGGTGTCACTGATTTGTCTGGTTATCAATGAAAACATTTTTTAGTCCTCAACCTACCCATTCGAACATTACCTCTGCCCGGGTTAGAAATTCTATTGCCTACACATTATTTTGGTGTATCTGTATCTAGGTGGGACTAAAGTTCACATATGCAGTGAGCTTTGTAGGTTTATAAAATTATTCTAACCAAAACCTGAAATCTATAGTTTTTCTTTCTCACAAATTGTGGTTAGAATTGGATTCCAAACAATGCCAAATGGTATCCCATCCGAACCCCACAGTTGAAAGTGTTTTTCCAAATGAAGATATTTGTTTGTTTTTGTCAATAAACATTTTTCTATTCTGCAATTGAATTGTGTTTTGCTCAGCCAGCAGTGAATATAGAGAGTTTGAGCAAATCATAACTGAATTGGATTCTTTATGTTGTTTAAAGTAAATTATTTTTCTAAAATACATTAGTAAGCACTTCAAGTTTGGTATAAACTCTTAGCTTTTGATTTATTCCCTTGAAGTTTCTCTTTTATTTAATTTTATGGGATTTATTCCCAATCTGAACTATTGTTTTGATAAATTGGGTGATTTTAAAGGATTTCAATATTTCAAAAGTACAAATCAAAATGAACAAATAGTGTATGAGATTTTTATGGAGTTTCTCAATTACCTCTCTTTTCTCTAGTGAAAGGATCTTATCATGTGTATTATTGTCAATGATGTTTCTATTTATTTTTTGGTAGGTTATTCAAAATGGGGTGATATGGACTAGAAGACCAACGTTCATAGTTTTTAATACTCTATTATCATATTAATGAATGTTTTACATGGCTGTTGATTTGTATCTTATTGACAAATCTATCATTGGGTTGATTATATTATTGTTAATTTTGATGTTAAGAAACTTATTTGAACGTCGAGGGAAGCTTGAAAATTTATATTGAATCATTCACTTGTAATACTTTTAGTTTATTTTAAAACAGTTATTTATTTTGTGCAATAATTTTAATACACTAGCTTTTTCAATATGCTTGGCTTCACACTATTTATTTTTTCAAATTTAGTTGGGAAATTTTAACCAAGAAATGTAAAAAAGTAGCTGCATCTTTATTTTTAATTTTTTGATTAGGGTATAATCTTATTTAAGGAGGTTAGTAGAACTCTTCAAGTCCATAACTTTCATTGAAATTGATGCATATTTAGTTAAAATTGATTTTGAGATCTTTGATTTCTTAATTTTTTTTATTAAAGTTACCGTCCTAATTAAAATATGAGTTAATTTTTACAATATTATCAGAGTTAAAATTTTAAATTATTTTGATTTTATAAAAATAAAATAAATTAATATTTACAAATTTAAAACAAGTAAACACTAATTCATATAAACTCATCTAATTTAGTAACTAATATTGTAAAAATAAATCTTTGCATTGATTTTGATACACATGTCAATGATGTTTTATTAAAGATTAGTTATTAACATTTAAACAACTATTTTACTCATTTTTATATTTCTTAATTTTATTTTAAATTAATAAAAGTGATATTTAATCAGATTTATTAAAAAAAAAATTTACAATTTCAAAATTTTTTATTAGTTATTATTTTAAATAAAATAATCAAATTGTGAAATATATTATAAACAAGTAAATTAAAAAAAATAAGTATTTAATAAAACTGAAAATTAAGATATAAATACTAACACTTAATAACTTAAATATCTGAAAATAAAATTTTGATTTAATTAAATAAATTTTTTTTTTAAACTTTAACTACTTAATATATGAATTAGTTTTATAATATCTAAAATTATTATCTTAATAAATATATCAAGACTATTATAAGTGTATATTAATTTTATTAAACTTTATATATAGAGAGAAAATAAGAAGATATATACATATATTTATCATCTTTACTCTCTCTTTTCTATTTAACAATTAATTTAAATATGATAACATTTTTATTTCTAGATAATATTTAAAATTAATCTAGTAATATTTAAAATTTAACTGAATTATGATAAAGAATAAGAAAAATGATATGGTTTAATGTTATAATTTAATTATTTGTGTTGTTCTAGAGAGTTTGCATTGATAATTTAATGTAAATTTTAGGTTTGATAATATTATTTGTAGATAACAATTTGTAATGAATTATATTTCTGCGTTTTGACAAAAAAATATTTATTACAAATAAATGTAATAAAATAGTAATTTAATGATAATTAATATTAAAATAATATAAATTATAATTAATTTTATAATTTACAATATATAATATATAAGCAAGTTATTTATATTGAAATAAATTATAATTTGTAGATGATCATTTATAATTATATAATTCTAAATATAATATAGTGTTGTAGTTATTTTTAACAAATTCATATTATTCATAAATTTAGTATAAATTTGAAAATAAAATAAAATGTTAAATTTAATGAATTTCGCCTTAACACTAATTAACATAAATAAATATATAACATTATTAATTATTCTCAACTTCATTTCATCCCGAGAATGAAGTTAGGGCTATGGTGAAGAGTTGGGGAGTCAAAGTAGGGTGAAATGGTTGGAGATGGGGATGAAGTTAAATGGGAAATTTAAGGAAATGACCTCAAAGATGCCCTTATTTGAGCTGGTGGTAAATTATAATTTTAATTGTGTTTGTGGTCGTTTATTTTTTTTTTAACGAAATTGCCCTTTTCACGAAATGCGAAAGGGCTTAGCGTTTCGCGAAGTGGGAATGTGTGAAATGTCCAGATTACCCTTACTATTTAATATAACCTCCCTTATTTTTTTCATTTCTTTTCTTCTCCTTCTCTCTCTTCCCGCTCTTCTCTTCCTTCTCTCTAAACTTCGGCGGCGATCTCGGCGGCGACGGGTCGAAATCCACGATGAGCACGAGCACTGTTCCACTTGGTACGTTTATTTTAAGCATGATACTTCAAGTTTATTGATGTTTGGTTTCTTTGAATCACTGTTGTTCAGGGTTTGCTTCCCGTTTCGCTAAGGCCTAGCGATTCGCGAAGGCGTTCCCGTTTCGCTAAGAGCCTAGCGATTCGCGAAAGCCTTCCCGTTTCGCTAAGAGCCTAGCGATTCGCGAAGTATTAATTATCCGTTTCTAAATCAAATCATATTTTTTTTATTGCAGCTAAAGTTTTCGTTTTCTATAATGGAGAGTGGAAACTTGATGCTGATGGAATACTGTATTTTGATGCATCTTCAATCAAAACATTTGATTTACCCCAAAGTACTCGTTATGCTGAATTAGTTGATATATTCTACGCTAGACTTAACGTGTAGAAATCTACATACGATTTAGTGCTGCAAGTCAAGTATGATATTCCGAATATCAGAAATCCAAAACCTGTGTTTATTGATTGTGATGAGGATTTGAACACATATTTATCACGCTTGATTTTGGGTCGAATCGTGTCACCATTGTGTGTCTCTGTAGTAGAGAAGTCATCATTTACTAAAGAAAAGATACCACTACTTACATACCCAACTGAAGAAAGTATACTACCACCACAACTTACTCAAAAAATTGTACCACCCGTTGTACCCTCGGAATTCTTTGATGAAAGTCAAAATGAAGCCGGAGAAAACTCTTTTCCTCACATCCCACTTACTCAGGACTTGCATGTTAATACTGATGAAAAGGCATCAATACTTATACCAACAAGTGAAAGAAGATCATCAATGGGTACACCAACTAGTGCAAGAAAGACATCAATGGGTACACCATCTAGTGCAAGAAGATCATCAATGGGTACACCATCTAGTGCAAAAAGATCATCAATGGGTACACCATCGACATATCCGATAGACACATCACCGCCAGACCCCTCATTTGCGATGGCATTAACTAGTGAAACCGTATTGGAAGTCGGTTCGTTGTTTGAAAATAAAAAAGAACTTCAACTTGCTCTATATAAATATGCGATGACCAATCATTTTGAATTCAAAGTGGAGAAGTCAAGAAAACATCTTTGGGAAGTGAAATGTTTGGATGAGACATGCAAGTGGAGCTTGCGGGCTGTGAAAGGTAAGTTTTCTGAGATGTTTGAGATCTGGAAATTTGAGCAACAACACTCATGCTCAGTTTTATCGAGGCCAAAGAAAAAAATGCAAACACCAACATGGGTTATTGAGCAGTGCGTGAAGAGCAAGTACATGGACCATCACCATAACCACTTGCATAAGAAAATAATTGAAGACATGCAGTCAACTTATGAGATATTTTTGACTTATAATAAGGCATGGAGGGCAAGGGAAAATGCTTTAATAGCGGTGCGAGGAACGGTAGAAGATTCTTATGGAATACTGCCATAATACCTTTACATGTTAGAGAAGTATAATCCTGGTACCATAACTGACATCCAGATAGACGAGCTCGACCACTCCAAGTATATGTTCATGTCCCTAGGCCTCTCAATTAGGGGTTTCAAAGCCTTTTGCCGTCCTGTATTATGTGTTGATGCTAGTTTTCTTAAGCACAAGGTGGGTGGTCAATTATTGGTGGCTATTGCATTGGATGCGAATGAGCAACTATATCCTGTTGCATTCAGCGTTGTTGATTCAGAGAATAATAACTCCTGGACTTATTTTATGCAAAAACTGAGAGACGCAATTGAATTAGTTGATGATCTCGTCTTCGTATCCGATAGACACCCAAGAATCGCCAATGCCTTGTGTGTTGTTTTTCCAGAAGCAGACCACGGTGCGTGCACATATCACATAAAGATGAATATTGTGGCCAAATTCAAAAGTGATAAGTGTCATGCGGAGTTTGATTCAGCTTCTAGAGCGTACACTATCCACGAATTTAATCGTTTTTTTTTACAAGATCAAGGTTAAAGATCATAGGATTGCTGACTATTTGGAAGAAATTGGGTTCCAAAGATGGAGTAGAGTATTTTTTCCCGGTAAGCGATACAATCAATTCACAAGCAATTATGCTGAGAGTTTCAATAGGCAGAGCAGGGAAGCCAGAAAGTATCTCATTTCATAAATGGCTGAGTATTTAAGACTCACAATACAACATTGGTTTAACGATAGAAGAGAAAAAACGTTCAATCACGAACAAGTTTTATCTCCAAATTATGAGAAGGTGTTACGTGAGAGATTCGAGAAGGCCAGATTCTACACAGTCCAATCGCTTAACCGATTCGATTTTTATGTGCATGAAATTCAGTCCCATTTCAAAGTCAATTTGAAAGACATGAACTGCACTTGTAGAGTATTTGAAGTTTCGGGTCTTCCTTGTACGCATGTAATGGCTGCTGCCCGTAGTCGGAATTTGGTTTCTTATGACTTCTGTTCAAGGTATTATTTAGCTCACATGTTCAATTTGTTTAACTAATTGATCAATCGTTATATTTTCCATGCACACAGGTATTACACAACTGAATGTTGGATAAATGCATATGCGGAGACATGTTATCCTCCTGGTGATGAAGAAATTTGGGATGTTCCCGAACATATCAAGCAACGCTCGTGTCTTAAATCAAATGTCAATGTTAAGAAAGACCGACCATAAACAAAGCGTAGGTCATCCCAAGGTGAGGTCCGTAAGGTCCCGAGACGATGCAACTCATGTTCTGGACTAGAACATAATAGGGCAACATGAAAAGCAGTGATGCCTGTACCATCTACTGCAAGAGCATCATCATCTAAGCAACATGAGTCATCTTCTCAACAACACGAGCCATCATCTCAACAGTATGAGCCTTTAGATTGATTGTGGTGATACGTTGTACAATTAACTTGAAAGATTATTATGGTTGTAATATATGTTGTTAATTGAATTGAATTATGGTGGTATTGGTCAGATATAAGTTGAAGTATGTGTTGTTCATTCAGGTGGTTTGGGATAAGTTGTAGTATATGTTGTTCATTTAGGTTGTTTGGGAAGCACTTAGCAAAACGTTAAGCACATAGCGAATCGCGAGGTCCTTAGAGAATCGCTAGGTCCTTAGCGAATCGCGAGGTCCTTAGCGAATCGCGAGGTCCTACAAAACCCATAAATTAACCACTTAACAAAATGCACAAATATGAACCAATATTAACTTCAAATATTTTAACACTTTACCAATTAAAGTTAACACTTGTTTTTACAACTTCAAAGGTTATCTGAGGTGCAAAATAAGGATCCATGTTTTTACAACAGTCCCCACTCTTTGTTGCTCTTGGGACTTCCCCTATCTTAGTTGCTGTGGTTTTCAATTTCGGGTGTGAAAACCATTTGTATGTCATGGGTTTGATGGGGTCTTGGAAGTTTAAGTCAGGATACCTTTTCATCTCACCGTCAGTTGTTGTATGTGCAAATATATGTGGAATCATCTCACACAACGGTTTCAAATAAGGATCCAGGTTCTTATAAAGATACGCATCGTAGTCATACACGTCAATGCGATTCTTTTGAAGACGTGCTACACACAAAATCCAATGCTTCTGGTTTATGTTCAGAGGCACATATATATCGTCGATTGTTGACCATTCAGGCATATTTCTATGCGGTGCACCCATGTAATAGTCTTTGAATTCTTCGACTGAATATTTTGCACTATCTTTACTAAATTTCTTGTGCTCTTGCCTTATTCTATCTGCCAATACGCAATCCCCTATTGCGACTTTAGAATTTTTATACGTCTTGGGATATTCTGCAATCCTTTTTCGCAATAGATAGCAGAATGCATCGATTTCCTACACAATAGGAATACATTCAGTATATATCAAACAACATTGAACCGTACTTAGCGAATCACGAGGTACTTAGCGAATCGCTAGGTACTTAGCGAATCGCTAGGTCCTTAGAGAATCGCTAGACACTTAGCAAATCGCTAGGTACTTAGTACCTCACGAAGACATTAATAATGAATAATAAATTGCACGACTTACAGTGTCTTCAAGCCATGTCAACCTTGTTAGAACTCTAACAAACATATCCTTCCCTACTACGCAAGTCGCTACATCATTTTTCACATCATTGGTTTTTGGATCATCCAACCACTCTTTTACATTATCCAGCAGCTCATCTTCAAATTTTTGAAGGGATTGACTTTCATTGGATCATTTGTCTTTGGCAGTTTTGACAAAGAAGGGTTGGTGTACGATTCATCTTTTTTCGGCTTCCTCACTCTCCTCCCAAAATTTCCTTTAAGAGAAGTATTGTATAACTTGAAATCATCATTGTCATCTTCAACCTTCTTACTCTCAATTCCTTTTTGCACTTTCACATCCTTCACTTTCACATCCACACTCTCCTCATCCTTCACCTTCACTTTCAGATCCTTCACCTTCAATTTCAGATCATCCACAACATCTATCTTCTCATCATCCTCCACAGCCAAATCATCGATCTTCTCATCATCCTCCACAGCCAAATCATCGATCTTCTCATCCTGCAAAATAGCAACATTGTGGTCAGATATGTACTTAGCGAATCGCGAGGTCCTTAGAGAAACGCTAGGTCCTTAGCGAATCGCGATGTACTTACCTCATTCTCCTCCTTTTGGTCAACAACCTTGCTCTCCTCCTTCTGGTCAACAACAACCTTTCTCTCCTCCTCCTTCTGGTCAACAACCTTGCTCTCCTCTTCGAATTCTTCGACTTTCACATCCTTAGGATCTTTCACCTGCAAAATAGAAACATTCTGGTCAGATATGTACTTAGTAAGTTCAAAATTCTAAATCTTACCTCAGTCTCCTCCACATTTTGGTCAACCTTGCTCTCCTCCTACTCGAATTCTTCGACCTTCACATCCTTAGGATCATTCACCTGCAAAATAACAACATTCTAGTTAGATATGTACTTAGTAAGTTCAAAATTCTAAATCTTAACTCAGTCTCCTCCACATTCTAGTCAACCTTGCTCTCCTCCTCCTTGAATTCTTCGACCTTCACATCCTTAGGATCCTTCACCTACAAAATATAAACATTGTGGTCAGATATGTACTTAGTAAGTTCAAAATTCTAAATCTTACCTCAGTCTCCTCCACATTCTAGTCAACCTTTCTCTCCTACTCCTCGAATTCTTCCTTAGGATCATTCACCTGCAAAATAGCAACATTCTGGTCAGATACGTACTTAGCGAATCGCTAGATCCTTAGCGAATCACGAGGTCCTTAGCGAAACGCTAGGTCCTTAGCGAATCGCTAGGAACTTAGCGAATCGTTAAGTTCACAATACAAATTTTATCTCAGTCTTCTCCTTCTTCTTTCCCACCTTGCTCTTCTTCTTCTTCTTCTTCATCTTCTCCTCCATATCATCTAATTTGGTTAATAATATGGACATCCTTTTGTTGGATTTATCTAACATTTGTTGGGACATACTAAAAACCATCTTCTTCATCGAATAAAGGTGAGTTTGTTGAGTTTCTTTGATTGTGATTTTCAACTCTTTAATGAGCTCTGTTTTCAGCTCTTTCAGCTCCTCCTTCAACTCTATTTTCAGCTCTTTCACCTCCTCCTTCAGCTCATCACAATTACATCTAACACCAACAGAAGGTGTTGAAGTCCGAGGACTTGACGTCGCGGTGGGGGGAGTAGGAATGCGGGTCGAACTCGATTCATAAGCAAGCTTCCTCTTCAAGTTGACTGCTTCTTTGAGAGTACTTTCAGCCTTTCTCTTCCTGGAGGCAGGTTTGGGGGAGTACATTCTTCATGTTCACTTTCATCTTCATCAAAATCCTCTTTGATTACCTTCCCTTCAGTAAATCCCTCAAAAAAACATCAGTTGTCTCATCCATTTCTTCAAATTCCTCACCACTATATAACCTCTTCTCCATGGAGGACTCTTCCATCTCAGTCACATCCGTGGTCTCAAGGGCAAACTTTATCTCGATCGAGGTGTTTTTTTCTAGTGGAATGATAGAGTAACAACCTTGGGCATAGAGGGTCATTAAACTGATTCTTTTTGGCGAATTTAGGGACAAAGTTTTGGATGACTTCAAACGTCCACACTTGAAGTGCCAGTGCGAACCCATAAATGTTATATGCAAAAGGAGCATAAGGATCATCAGCAATTTTCTTCTTCTCATAATATGAGAGACTGAGATGTTTCATGTTCTTGTTTAAACCATTGAGTGTGGCTCTAAAGGTGACCTTCCCCCATGGATATCGGAGGAAAGTTTCCTCGTCTTCCACCATGTTGAGTATTTTTGGAAATATCACCCTCCTTGGGTCAAATGTAAATAGGTACTGGCAAATTAGGCATACCAGCCCCATTTTGAATGCATCTTCCTTGTCTTTGCATTTCAAAAAAGCAGTCTCCAACTCGCTCATTCGCACACTATTTTTCCCTTTGAAATATTTCACCGAGAGAGGTGGACAACCTCGGAATTCTTCTTCGTTCAACTCAGGAAAACTGCCGAAGTATAGGCCTGTAACCAACGCGTACTCCTTCATACCAAATATAAGTTCATGCCCATTCACCATGAAAGTTATCTCCTTGGAGTTTGAGCTTACCCTCCTCATCAAAAAATGATGTACTATTGTTCCTGAGAACTGCAAAATTGGGGTTGTGAATATTGATCTGAACTGGGTATTGTAAACCCTCTCCAAAAGATCCATATCCTCGAACTTCTTAACAATCTTCTTCAGGCAGTGGACACTTTTCCAAGAAATCCGACCAGGAAACTCAGTAACTATGGTTTCTTCCATCTACAAAAGGAACAACATCATCAAAATTGTAAGAACAAATACATACACCATCGCAAACCATAAGTACTTAGCGAATCGCTAGGTACTTAGCGAATCGGGAGGTACTTAGCGAATCGCTAGGCACTTAGCGAATCGCTAGGTACCTAGCGAAACCCTAATAGCGAAACCATTGAGAACATTAACTGAACAGACAACAAAAAACATAAACTAATAAAAAACCAGAAACAGACAAGAAACACTAAAACTTAGCATGCAAAAACCCTAAAACTTTACATGCAAAAACCAAAACTCATAAAAAAAAATCAAAAAATGATCGGCCTTGGCAGGGAGAAGAAAGAACCAACCTGTTTAATAATGACGAACGGGAAGAAAGAACCGAGAAGACGACGGGCAGAAATGATCGGCCTTGGTAGGGAGCAGTTCAGTGAAGACAGTGAAGAGGGGTTAGAGAGAGACGAGACGCGCGGTTGAAATGAAATGTTCTAAAATGATTTTTTAAAATATAAGGTATAGCGCGTGTGCGTACGCGCGCCTCTTCAACTTCCTTAGCGAGTCGGTGAGCACTTAGCGAATCGCGAGGCACTTAGCGAATCGCGAGGTACTTAGCGAATTGCAAGGTACTTAGCGAATCGCGAGGTACTTAGCGAATCGCGAAGTAAGAGAAGATGATTTGAATTTGATTTCGTTAGTCATTAAGCATATTTGTTTAATAACGAACGAAATCGAATTCAAACTATCATCTCTTAACTGGAGCTCGAAGTACTTAGCGAATCGTGAAGTACAATTTTTTTTTATTGATTTCATAGATAATCTATCTCGTTTGACAAGGTATTAACAATAAAGTCATGGTTTTGAAGAGAAGTTGTGTTAAGAAAATAAATCTTATAATTTTACTTGGAAACATTTAGATTCTTCAGAAAAGGCATTTTAAGAATCAATCATTGAGCTCCAGCTAAGAGAAGATTGTTTGAAATTTATTTCATTAGCTTAATGATTAACGAAATCAAAGTCAGTCCATCTTCTCTTATCTGGAGTTCAATGATGGATTCTTAAATGGCCTTTTCTGAAGAATCTAAATGTTTCCATTAATGTAAAAAGATAAGGTTTGTTTTGCTAACACAACTTCTCTTCAAAACCATGAGTGATGTAAATACCTTGTCAAATGAAGTTCATGATTAACTATAAATAACAAAAAATCTTGACACTTAGCGAATCACGAGGTACTACTTAGCGAAACGTTGTGTCCTTAGAGAAACGGTAAGTCCTTAGCGAAATGGTAAGTCCTTAGCGAAAGGTAAGTCCTTAGCGAAACGGTAAGTCCTTAGCGAAACAAGTCCTTAGCGAAACGTTTAGCGAATATTCCATGAAACGGAAACCCATATGATCAGAGATTTTCTGCAAAAACCATTAATGAACCTAACGAAATGCTCAAATATGAATCAATATGAACCAAATAACAAATATGAACCCACAAATACGAACAAATATGAACCAAATAACAAATATGAACCAAATAAGAACAAGTTAAATCGAAGGGTTTGAAATGAAGAAAATAGAAACATGAACATAACTCGAATTAGGTTTAGGTTTGAAATGAACATCTTCTTCAACCTTCAAATCCTTAGAATCGGTGACCTGAATGCAAAATAGGTTTAGGGTTAGGGTTTATGAAGACCTGCATGCAAAATTAATTGGAGACCTGTTAATTTTGGTATTCACATACATGAGTCAGTGTACTTACATGATAAGTAAACTGTCTTCTCAGGGGTGGGTTGGGGATTTTACATGAACGTCAGGTTAAAAATAATTGAAGCGAAGAATGGATCGCTTTAAAGGGTCTCCTTAAAAATTTGCTAATTTTTTAAATATAAAAATAAGTAATTGAAGAGAATATTTCTTCTCTCCTGAGCGTCTCCTCGTAAATAAAAATTTAATAAAAAATTTATATTCAGAATAAGAAATGAAGCGAAGATTTCTTCTCTTTAAACCGTCTCCCCGTAAATAAAAATTTCATAAAAAATTTAAAAATAAAAATGAAGTAATTTGAGCGAAGATTTCTTCGCTGAATGTTTCAAATAAATTTATTTAATATTTAATAAATGGAAATATTAAATTCATGTTAATTTTGGTATTTACATACATGAGTAAGTGTATTTCCATGATAAGTAAACGGTCTTCTCATGGGTGGATTGAGTGGTTTACATGAAGGTCAGGTTTAAAATAATTGAAGCGAAGATTTCTTCGCACCTGAGCGACTCCCCGTAAATAAAAATTTCATAAAAAATTTAAAAATAAAAATTAAGTAATTGAAGCGAAGATTTATTCGCTGAATGTCATTTCCAATAAATTTATTTAATATTTAATAAATGAAAATATTAAATTCATGTTAATTTTGGTATTTACATACATGAGTAAGTGTATTTCATGATAAGCAAACGGTCTTCTCATGGGTTGGGGGTTTACATGAAGGTCTGGGCTCCTAGGCGGGGAAAGCTTCGCTCCCTTCGCTTCTCACCCTTCCTTCTCACATGGCGCCTGGAGAGAAGTTAGCTTCACTAGAGCATATGAATATTATATTAATTCTGTAAGTTAATTGGACATTCCGTTAACGGCGTTTGGGGTGAACCCGGAATGAAACCCGGATTCCGGATTTTCCCTCCCCCTCTCCTACCCAGATTGATTTATTAATATAATAATAAAGCTGCAATTTGATTGGTCCGCAACATGGGAACACGATAATCGGTAGCAGAATATCCGTATTGTTATCTTAAACTAGGCATATGTTATATTAATTAATTGTCAAAGATTTTATAGCCTATATATTATTATCTTACTTCATAATTATATAATTAATTTCTAAAATAAAATATATAGATAATTTGATAATTTTATGGTCTAAACTTAATTTAACACTAATTTTCGCATCCATTTCACAATATTTTGGCACCGAAAACTAATAAATATAATTAAATGTATAATATTAAAAAAATTTTTATTTATTTTTCATATTATATATAAGAATTTTAAATTTATTACTCTATACTAATATAATTTTTTAATCTATTATTTTATATATATATATATATATTATATTATAATTATAGTTTAGGTTTTAAAAAAAAATTAGTATCAACATAAACACCTACAAAAAAATTAGTATCAACATAAACAAAAACATATATTATCAATATCAGATACTTTCTTGATTTGATTTTAATACTTTCCTAGACTAATAGTAACTGAATGATTTCATTTTAATATTTTTTTTAGACTAATTTTAATTTTCAATTACTGAATTTTAATTAAAAAAATCTTCAATTATTAAATTTATTTTTTCTCTCATATTTTTTCTCTTATATTTCTCACCTAATGTGTTTGCTCATATTAATTCTTAATTATTATAACTAATTATTAATTAATCAAACCAAAATTATTTAAATTAAAACAAATACAACAATTTTTTTTACAAATAAATAATTATGACAGATTGTAAACTCTATTTACATCTATCAATGTTATGATACGGATTTTATAGCACATATATTCACTGAATAATTATATAATTAAATTTTAAAATTTACAATATGACAATTTAAAGATTTGATTGTGTAAACCCAATTTCACACCAATTCTATCGGGTACATCACATATATTAATAAATATAATTAAATTTATTTATTTTATATATTATATAATAATTTTAAATTTATTATTTTATAATAAACATTATATTGTAAATTATAATTTAGCTTATTAATATATAGGTCTTTTATATTATTAGTATTAATATATTGAGTTGAGGTTTGTTGATTTCATTTTAATATTTCCTAGGCTGACTCAAATTTTTAATTGTCGAACTTTAATTTAAAAATTTTATTAATTTTTTTTCATACATTTTTTTAACATATATTTCTTAAATAATATGTTTATTAATATTAATTTCTTAATTGTGTTAACTCGTTTTTAAGCACTTACAACACAATTATTCAAATTTAAAAAATATAACAAATAAAATTAACAAATAATAATTTATGAAATTTATAAAGACTATTTTATCTTAAATTATGCTTCTACAATATTATTCTTCACTGGATTATATTGTTTAGAATTTTATTGTCTATATATTATTATCTCACCAAATAATTATATAATTAATTTCTAAAATAAATAATATGAATAATGTAATAACTTTATTGTGTAAACTCAATTTCATACCGATTTCACTACTGTTCGACTACAACATCAGTGACACAACATCAATAGCGTATTTAAATATATAACATTATTAATATGTTTGTTTATATTTCATATTATATAAGAATTTTAAGTTTAGTATATTTTGTCACCAATATATTAGTATATAGTTTAATAATTATATAATTAATTTTTAAAATAAAAAATATGAAAAATTTAATAATTTTATGGTGTAAACCTAATTTTATTCCGATTTTCATATCGATTCCACCGCAGTCCCAAAAGCTAATAAACATAATTAAATATATAATTTTATTAATTAATTTTTTTGATATTATATTATAATTTAAAGTTTATTATTTATATTAATATAATTTTTTTAATCTATTGTACACATTATTTTGTAAATTAATGTAATACTTAAACAAAACTTATATTATCAATATATACATTTTTTTGGGTATGGAATTGAGGTTTGTTATTTTTGTTAGAGGATGTGTTTGTTCTTATTAATTTCTTAATTATGTTATCTGGTTATTAATTACAATTTTTTTTTATTATGACATATTCTAAATACTCTTTATCATACTTATATATTATTATCTCACTTAAAATTATATAATTAATTTATAAAATAAACAATATGGTTAATTTAATAATTTTATTGTGAAAATTCAATTTTGCACAGATTTGACCGCGTTCTTCCCCAAACACTAATTAGTAATTAAATACCTAACATTAATAATATATTTATTTATTATTCATATTATATAAAACAAATTAAGTTTATTACTTTATAATAACATATATTTTAAATTTACTTAAGCAAAACATATATTATAATTATCTAGGTCATTGTAACGTTGATGTTTATTCATTTCATTTTAATAATTTCTTAAACAACTTAAATTTCTAATTACTACGCTTTAATTTAAATTTTTTATTAATCTTTTAATTGTGTTAACTAGTTATTAAATACTTACAATAAGATTATTCAAATTTAAATAAATATATCAAATATTAACAAATAAAGAATGATGACGTCTCGTAAACTTTATCTTAAACTAGCATGTATCCCGTGCATTTGCACGAGTAATAATATAAAAAATTGTGAAAAAAATATTACGGTAAAATTTTTATGGGCGGGTCAACCCACAATCCAACCCAAGTATTCATTTACTCTCATATATATCCAAATTAACCACAACTCTCGACCCGACAATCCGGACACTTTAAAAATTAAGCATCATTATATATATAGATTAGTTAGTTAAAAAGTTGAACTTATATTGTTAAAATGTCACGCGTTTATCAAATTTTGGGTTGAATTTAAAATATAAAGTGTTATTAGCCTAGTTGGTTAAAAAGTTGTATTTGTTTTGTTATGTTGCAAGTTCAAACCATACCCATAACATTTTTAATTTTATTTTTAACCGTTTTATGTTTATGGGCAGGTCAACCCACCATCCGACACAATTATCCATTTACTCTCACATATATCCAAATTAACCACAACTCTCGACCCGACAATCCGGACACTTTAAAAATTAAGCATCATTATATATATATATATTAGTTAGTTAAAAAATTAAACTTATATTGTTAAAATATCACGCGTTTATCAAATTTTGGGTTGAATTTAAAATATAAAGTGTTATTAGCTTAGTTGGTTAAAATGTTGTACTTGTTTTGTTATGTTGCAAGTTCGAACCATACCTATAGTATTTTTAATTTTATTTTTAACCGGTTTAAGTTTATGGGTGGGTCAACCACAATCCGATCCAAATATCCATTTACTCTCACATATATCCAAATTAATCACAACTCTCAACCCGACAATCAAGATACTTTAAAGCATCATATTATATATATATATATATATATATATATATATATATATATATATATATATATATATATATATATATATATATTATGCCTTTATTACTTTAGTGTAAATGATTTTATAGTCTATATATTATTATCTTATTAATAATTATATAATTAATTTATAAAAGAAAGAATATGGATAATTTAATAATTTTATTGTGTAAAACTAATTACATAGTATGATTCCAAAAATTAATAAACATAATTAAATATATAATATTATTAAAAAATCAATTTATTTTTTCTATTATATAAAATTTTTAGGTTTATTAATTTATAATAATACAACTATTTAATATATTATAATAAATATTATGAGAGACGATAATAATAGAGAATTAAGGTGAAGGAATGAGAGAATGATTTGACACAATCTGGAATTCTTTCTCTTCTCACACTTATTTATTTTTTCATTCAATAACATGATGTCACGTCAATCTTTCTCCCATTTTCAATTTCAACTTCTCCCCGATTACCCCGTATATATTGTAAATTATATAGTCAGGTTATTAAAAAAATTCTATCTACATAAACAAAATTTATATTATCAATATCTATGTCTTTTGTAAAGTTGAAGATTTTATTTTAACACTTTGGCTAACTTAAAATTTTAATTACTGGACTTTAATTTAAAATTTCAGAAAGATTAATGTTAATTTTTTTCTCCCATATTTTCTTATCTTATATTTCTCACTTAACACACCTAATGTTTGTTCCTATTAATTTCTAAATTGTGCTCACAAGTAATTAATTACTCACATCAAAATTATTTAAATTTTAACAAATACAATACAAATTAACAAATAAATAATTATAAAATTCTGTAAACACTCCTTATCTTAAAATAGGCCTCTATCAACATTTTTTTTTTTATGTTACACTAGTTATAATATCAAAGATTTTATAGCCTATATATTATTATCTCGCTGAACAATATGTATAATTTTATTGTGTAAACCCAATTTCACACCGATTTCACTAAGGTTCCACCCTAAACATTAATAAACATAATTATATATATAATATTTTTATTATATTTATTTATTTTTCACTCTTAGTCTTGCATCAACATATATATAAAAATATAAAGTTTGATAATTTCATTTTATTACTTTACTCTACTAATTTTAATTTTGAAATTCTCAAATATTAATGTTAATTTTCACATATTATTAATTACTTACAATAAAAAAAAACTAAACAAATATAACCAAAAATTAACAAATAAATAATTATGATATATTTGTAAACACTTTCATCTAAAATTAGTCATTTGTCAATCTCATGTTTTTTAGTCTATATATTATAATCTCATTAAACAGTTATATAATTAATTTTTAAAAATAAACAAGACGAATAATTTAATTATTTTATAATAAAATAATTATGACATATTAATTTCTTAACTGGTTATTAATTACTTATAATAAAATAATTTAAATATAAACAAATACAACAAAAAAATTTACAAATAAATAATTATGACATATTATAATTTTTTTTTCTTATACTAGACCTCTGCCAATAACATGAGTAATATTGTTAAGGATTTTATAGTTTATATATTATAAGTCAATTAATAATTATAAATTTATTTTTTAAATAAACAAAATGGATAATTTGATGATTTTATCATGTAAATTCAATTTCACACCGATTTTGCACAGATTTCACCACGGTTTTGCCCCCAATACTAATTAATATAATTAAATATATAAAATTATATAATATTTTTTTTTTTCATATTGTATAACAATTTTAAGTTTATTACTTCGTAATAATATAAATTTTAAATATATTACAATAGTTTAGGTTTTAAAAAAAAATTTGTATCTACAAAACAAATATTGTATTATCAATATATATTTAAGTTCTTTTAGAGATGAGGATTTCAATTTAATAATTTCCTAGACTAATTCAAAATTTCAATTGCTTTTTTTTTTGTCTCATACTTTTTTCATTTTATATATGTCTCATAATAGATTGCTCATATTAACTTCTTAATTGTGTTAACTGATTATTAATTACTCACAGCAAAAATATTTAAATTTAAACAAATACATTAAAGATTAACAAATCAATAATTATGGTATATTGTAAACACTCTTTAGCTTAAACTATGCATCTACCAATGTTATACTACACTTGAGTTATATTGTCAAGGATTTATAACCTATATATTATTATCTTACTAAATAACTATATAATTAATTTAAAAATAAAAATATGAATAATTTAATAATTTTATGGTGTAAAACTAATTTCACACCTATCCCATCATAGTTCTGTCCAAAAAATTAATATAAATTTTTAGTCTATTACAATATTTATTATGTTGTAAATTATATATTAGGTTTTAAAAGAAATAGTATTTACATAAATAAAAATTTAATAATCAATATCTAGGTATTTTTTTAGAATCTAGGATTGTTGATTTCATTTGAATACTTTTCTTATGCTAACTTAAATTTCCAATTGCTTAACTTTAATTTTAAAATCATCTAATATTAATGTTAATTTTTTTATTCATAAATTTTTATCTTATATTTATCTCCTAATGTTTTTGTTCCTATTAATTTATTAATTTAAAAACTAGCTAGTTATTAATTACTCATAACCAAATTATTCAAATTTAAACAAATAAATAATTATGACATCTTGTAAACACTTTTTTTATCTTACACTATCAATGTTATTTTATAATATTATATTTTCAGAGATTTTATAGCCTATATATTATTATTTTAATCAATAATCATACAATAGGAATAATTTATTTTACTCAATAATCATACAATAGGAATAATTTAATAGTTTTATGGTGTAAATCCAATTTCACACCCATTTTGTCATTGATTCCACCCGGCTCCGTCCCAAAAAAACTAATAAACATAACTTGTAATATAATATCTATGTCATTTGTAGATTTGAGATTGGTTGGTTTCATTTTAATACACTCCTAGTCTAAATTAAATTTCAAATTACTGAAGTTAATTTAAGAATTCTCAAATATTTATGTTAATTTTGTATCTCATACTTGTTTTATCTTATATATCTCGGATAATGTTTGATCTTATTAACTTCATAATTGTGTTAACGGGTTATTAGGTACTTACAGAAAAATTATTCAAATTTAAACAAAAATAACCAAAAATTAACAAATAAATAATTATAACATATTATAAACCCTCTTTATTTTAACTTGGTTAGACCTCTGTCAATGTTATGCTAATTTGACTTATATTGTTAAAGATTTTATAGTCTATATATTGTTTTCTCAGTTAGTAATTATATAATTAATTTCTAAAATAAAAGATATGGATAATTTAATAATTTTATTGTGTAAGCCTAATTTCATACTATTCCACCACGAATATTAATAAATTAAATATATAAAATTATTAATATATTTATTTGTCTTATTATATAAGAATTTTTTGTTTATTATTTTATAATAATATAAATTTTAATTTATTAATGTAGACACTCATTTTTGTTTTCCAAATTTATATTTTAAAATAAATCTAGAGCCTATTAAATTGTTTTCAAAAAATAAAATTACTTCTAGGAATAATATCGTAATGGATACAAAAATAAAGTGTTGCAAATAAAATAAATAATACTTTGATTTTTAAATGATTTAAGCTATTATTAAAAATATTATTTTATTTTATATATGTTAATAAAATAAATAAGCAAATAAATATGCTAATATATATATATATATTAATGCTAGTTTATTTGTACAAATAAATAAACTAAATAAAATAAATAAATATTAATTTTAATTTATTTATTTTTTTGCATTAATTAAATAAAATGGAGAAAGAAAAATGTGAGATTATTTGACGCTCTTTACGACCATAAATTGCAAACGTCTCTCCTGAAAAGAAGGCCAAAATTCATCGTGGGAAAGAGTATTGAGGCCACTGTAAAATAGAAGATCAGAATAAAAAAAGAGAAAAAAGGCAAATGGCTTACATAATCTTCACAATTTTTTTTTTTCATTTTTGTGTGTGAAGTTGTTTGATAGTTAGTTATCTGTTCAAGAAGATTCTAGCATTTTAAGAAGTGTTTTAAAAAGCATTTAAGGCTAATTGTAACTCTCATTTTGTCTTAATTTCAATTTTATATTTTAGTTTAAGTTATTTCATTTACGATTTTTTTTTAATTTAAATTGTTAATTGAGATTCACTAATAACATAGTTTAAAATTTTTTTCGGATAAATAAATAAATTAATTTTATATTGAAAATATTTCAATTTAAACTTTAAGATTGAAAAAATGAATTTGTTGTTCTTGAGCAAAAGCTCAAGAATGAACCCAGAAAGATCATAGATAATCTGCAACGAGGTTGAAGATGAAGTTTGTGAACCCCAAATATGTTTCAGTTTTATTTAATTTTTTAAATTTAAATTTAAATGTTATGAACCACTTTATAAAAATAATAAAAAAAGAGTCAAAAATAATATTTTTAATCAAAATTTTTTTTGATTATTTTTAATATTTTCTATCAAAACTCTTAAAAAATTGTAATTTAATTTATTTATATTTATAAAATTAATTTACTAATTTGTAATTCCCTTTGGTTATTTTCTCATTTTTTAGGGTTTTAGACCATCGTTATATATTAATATAAATAAATAAATTGTTATCCTTGAATTGTAAGTTTTATGGTATAAGTTAGATATTTTAAACCAGATAGAAATTGACAAATAAATGGATAAAAATAAGTGAAGAATATTTTTTTTTTTAAATTAGTCAAAATATTAGAGGTATAAACTGTTTATAATGGGCACATCAGACATAGCGCTAATGCCCCTTTTCGTGTGTAACAAAGAACTTAACCCTAAAGAATTTCTTTTCTAAAGCATTATTGTTCTACACACCAATAATTTATTTTTTCATAGTTTTGTAAGAAAATTTAGGTGACAACTCTTTAGTCACAAACTGGGTTTTAAACCGTTCCCTGATTTGATTTAATTTAATTTCAAAATTTTCAATGAGATATTTATGTTTTATATATATTTCTTAAAAGTAAAAAAATTGCTTTTATTAGGAAAACGTTTTTAAGCGTGTATAGTTTTCTGACGACTCTATTGGGGACGTTTGATACCGAATTTGAAAATAATATTTTGGCTATCCAATTTTTGTAAAATATATTTTACACTTGCACGGGTATTAAAGACCCATATTTTTGTCTTCTTCGATATACATTAACTTATTTATGTTCAGGGTGTGCATTGTGCGACGTCACCTATACACATATATATTTACATGCTAATATTCACCAATGTGGAATGATGATCTCTGCCCACATTAAAGGCTTTTTAATGATTTTTTTGGGAGTCTTCTGTGTGTTATAATCTTTTGGGGAATGAATCCCATATGTTAGTTCAGAATTGATCATGACTTTGCCAGGTTCTAGGGGGCTACTCTTCTTTTTTGTCGACCGAGCCGCTCTCCCTCATTCTACTCGTCCAGCCCTCTTCACGAACTTGTACAATCGATACCACAAAGATAGCCAACTCTATTATAAAATAAATAAGGAAAGGGGCGACAATTTGGCACCAGATCACCAGATATCCGGAGGTGTGGAAAGAGTAGCTGCAAGAAGCGGAAAAATGATGAGAATACACTAAGGAAAATCTCGGATTAACCCTCTCTTCCATTCAGATCCCCTACTATTGAAAATTAGGGATTCTTGAATCGGTTGTGAGGGTACGTTCAATTGAGAGCTCCCCTTACATCGAGAGATCCTTTGGGATAGTATCATTTTCGGTGGAACAACTCTCTCTTAAGCCATTCTAAACTTTAGAACAAAAATCCAAAAAAGCCATTTCTACCAAGACATTGACTTGTCGTGCCCAAGCAACAAAACCACGCCGAAGAGAACAATATGTGTCTACTATATATTAAATACATATACATGAGATATGCGTCCAAAAGTACATTATAAAATTAGTTTGAAAATAAAATGGAAAATTAAAATGCTTAACATAACGAGTTGTTGTCTTTGAATTTTTATTATACACATATAAGATTGTTAGCCACGTAGAGTAGGAGATTCAAGTGATATCTGCGAGCTAAGCAAGATCACTCAAGAAGGTTAACAATCTGACGACCATTACGAAGAAAACAACACAGAAGCAGGCTTGAGCTAGAAATGAAGGAGCAAACGAACAATGAAGGTCCTAAACTAAATATATATCATCGTTTCCTATGTTATTTTCACTTTTAAGTTATTAATGTTTATATCACATCGAAATTTAACACGTTTTAAAATGAATCGAAAATTGGACGCCTATTACAGTTATGATACATACGTGCATAAGGGTGACACTACTTTGTCTCCACTACTTGTTTTTGAACTCACTCTTCTCGATAGTTCCACAAACTTAACATTTTCACCACGTGTCATACACGATATCTCACCACCGGATGCTTCATCCAAAAAATGTTTGATATGGGACCAACATCGCAATCTGTATCACCCATTATTCCTCATGGACCAAGGGTCAATGAAAAAATGACCTATGCATTATCTCGATAATCGAAGTAGACAATCTCAATGAGAAGATGTCTTTACTATTGGAATCTATGAGGCATGTACTTAATCAACCCACCAGCCAAACGAACCCTTTGTTCAGGGCCACTAGCAGACCCACTAACCCACTTGAGCCCAATGTATCATCCACTTGTACGATAAATGACCCCAAATATGAGGTGATGGTAAAATCATGGTATGCCTCAGATGACGAGGAAGCACAGGAAGCAGCTCTTGAGATATTGAGGCTTCATTTGACCTGAGAGGGGAGGAAATTCATGGTTAAAAAACAAAAAAGAACCGACAATACAAGGCATGCCTCAAGAATGGAATACGATTTCCAAAACTAAACAAGCTTTGAAGAAGAAAATCTCTTCACCTATTGGAGCACAAGGTACATCACCATACTCATCCCAACAACATCGATATAACCAGAAAGTTAGAGTAACGAACTAGCGCAACTCATAGATTCTCAAATTGAAATAAAAGCACATATTGATTCCCTAATTAAAGGGAAGCTAACACACGAAACTAAAAGTTGGAAATTATGGTTAGAAGCAGCTAAGAGGGCTGTGGTCCCTCTCGAACTGAAATTATCACATCTGACCAAGTATGTCGGAAATAAAGATCCAATAGCCTATATGAACATGTACTTGACGAACATCATGTCATTACAATGTGGGAAGCCCAAGATATTGAAACTATTCCCTCGGTATCTTGAAGAAGTGGCACTTGAGTGGTATCTACGTAAAAACATAGCCTAACACCAGACTATTGAAGAGCTAGCCAAGGTATTCATAAGTCAGTTCGATATGTTCTTGAAGGTGGACAAGCATGAGAGAAAACTTCAGAGAATTAAGCATGGTACGAGTGAAACTTTTGAATCGTACATTGATAGGTGGAAGGTCGTGGCTTCACTAATCGATGGACTACTGAATGAACAAACTTAAGTGGTTGCTAATATGAATGTAGCATATACCAAAGTCATGTGGGTCAACAAATATGCTTTCATGGAGGACTTGATTGTTTCTATAATGGGATACAACGACGCACTAAAGAAAGAAGCCATCGAGGGCAGGTCGACATATCAAGGTAATCCCCATTTTAATCAAAAACAGGCTAAGGAACAAGTAAACTTGTTAATGCATGGGATGTGGAAACATCAGAAATCATGAATATCATGCAAGGGCACCCTTATGGATCATCTACTAACTTCCAACCAACTTATCACACACTTTCTAAAGGAGCTACTTCGTTTACACCTAAGCCACCCAAGAAGTTCGACGATCTGGGCATGACACCATCTAAAGCTCTCCAGATTTTAAAGTAAAAAAACACAATTCAGGTCTTAACCCTGAATCCTGATAGACCTATATTTCGGAGGTTTCTAAATGAGTGGTATGAATACCACCAAACTAAAGGGCACGAGACTAATTATTGCCTTTTAATAAGAGGTGTAATTCAAAAACTTATCGACGACAAGATCATCCCAGCCCCAAAGGACAAGTTGAATCCCCTACCAATTCATATAGTGAATCTATTCAAGGTGCATGAAGATCTAATAGACATGAAAAGTTGATAGTCGTTACTGATATCTATGGTGACGATGTTGAAGAGTTGAGTCGAGTGCATACAATAGATAATTAGGGTTTGAGTTACACATCAATGATATCGAAAGCAAAAAATAGAAGGCCAAAGGAGGAAGACATTTCACGATAGGGATAATTTAACTGTTTTTTTTGTAAAATGAACTATGTCGGACCTCATTTTCTCATATTATGAGATTACGTGTGCAACCTCTCACGAGGTTCGATCCCTAAGAAAACCAAAAAGAAATTTCTCCTTTTATGAGAATACGTAGGCAACCTATCATGGGTTCGGTCACAATAATGTCCAAAAATAAAAACACCTATGCTAACACTAAGGGAACCACAACAAGGACAATTTCAACTATTTTGAACTTGAACTATGTTGGGCCTGATTTCTCTTTTTATGAGAATACGTAAGTAGCCTGTCATGGGTTCGGTTCCAATCATAATAAAACAAAAAAACAAAAAAACCCCTATTTTAATACTAGGGGTATTTTTATTAAAATAAAAATGATGATTACAATGATAAACTTTTAGCTTAAGTAAAAAGCTAACATTAACTAGGTCAAAAATCAACATTTTTAAAGTGAAATGTAAAATTTTTGTTTCTTAGCTAAAGTGAACAAGTTAAGTCAAACACCATAACATTTTTAATTTATAGTTTAAGTGGACAAATTAAGTCGAGATAAAAATCAATAGTTGTCAAGTTTATAGATGAACCAAATGGATTACCGTTGCATTTTGAATTATCCAACAAACGTCATACGAGCATCAGGTTAGAAATGTCATGAACATGGGCATTATCGAGTTTTTTTCTCTTTAAATCTGTTGGGATCGATGTCAACAACAAACAATGGGGTTTGAGTATTGTTGAACGACTATCGACTTCTAATTCGGTTTAAACCTGTTAGAGGTTAAAACCTATTTCTATTCTCATAAAAAATCTTCGCGAGCTCTTGAATCAGATTCAAGTGCTGATTAACTCGCTGGATTTGAAGCGTATTGATGTAGTACAAATAAGATAGTAAGAAATGGACACGAAGTTATTTCTGGATGTTCGGAGATAAATAACTTATACGTCACCCCTTCTTCTATTTCCAGAAGGATACATTAGAAGACTTTTACTTGTCTAGCCTCTACACAAACTCGGTCAGAAACCCAAGACTTAACAATGCCTATTCTGAACTCCTAGCTTTCACTCTATTGAATAGACACCCTCTGTTCAACTTACAATGCATAATATGCTTAACGGATATTACGACAATTTCTCTCTCAGCTAATCTCAAATGGAAATACAAAGTATATTAATTACAATAGGAGTAGTGAGAGGGTGATCTTAATAATGTGTATAATAATGTATTCTTCGTCAAATGTCCAACCTCTTCTTGATTAAGATCCATATATATATATATATGTATATATATATATATATATATATGTATATATATATATATATGTATATATATATATATATGTATATATATATATATATATATGTATATATATATATATATAT
Organism: Impatiens glandulifera; assembly: GCF_907164915.1. NCBI lineage: Eukaryota > Viridiplantae > Streptophyta > Magnoliopsida > Ericales > Balsaminaceae > Impatiens > Impatiens glandulifera. Next base: position 87,920,260 of record NC_061862.1, read on the forward strand.
GTATATATATATATATATATATGTATATATATATATATATATATATATATATATATATATGTATATATATATATATGTATATGTATATATATATATGTATATGTATATATATATATATATATGTATATGTATATGTATATATATATATATGTATATATATATATATATGTATATATATATATATGTATATATATATATATGTATATATATATATATATGTATATATATATATATGTATATATATATATATATAATCGCCGCTCTACATTCAATGATAGCGTGTTGTAGAGCTTCGCATGCTGATATATCGTAGCTCTACTTGAGTGCTGTAGCCGCACTTGAATATCGTAGCCCTACTTAAATGGCGTGTGACTATGAGCTTCTTAGAAGGTTTGTAATAATGACGCATGACAATAAATGCAACAGTCGAATCTGAATATGGACATGTGACATTATTCCGTTGATTATTGTGCGTGATGATGTGGCAGTCTGTTGTTTATCGGGCGATAAACAAGGAAGATAAGCGAGCGGTGTTTTAGTCGTCTACTAGCGCTTCTTCAAACCAGACCGTCTATTGAAGCCTAGACGTCTACTGGCGCTTCTTCAGACCAGAGCGTCTGTTGAAGCCTAGACGTCTGCTAGCGTTTCTTTAGACCAGAGCGTCTGTTGAAGCCTAGACGTCTACTAGCGCTTATTCAGACCAGAGCATCTATTGAAGCCTAGACATCTACTAGCGCTTCTTTAGACCAAAGCGTCTGTTGAAGCCTAGACGTCTGCTAGCGCTTCTTCAGACCAAAGCGTCTGTTGAAGCCTAGACATTTGTTAGCGCTTCTTTAGACCAGAGCGTCTGATAGAAGTTCAGACTCCGTCTCCTTGTGCATTTCTTCAGATTACCCGTCTGATAGAAGTTCAGACTCTGTCTGCTCGCGCACTTCTTTAGACTACCCGTCTGATAGAAGTTCAGACTCCGTCTACTCGCGCACTTTTTCTGACTACCCGTCTGATATACGTCTTATGAGTTGTACATGCGCAAAGACAATTTACACAACTTAGTTTTATTCACAAATACATCCTTAAAGCTTATTGTGAACACATCATTAAAATCATGTTGTATTGATTAAACTAGTTCTTATTCACATGGGTTTATTTTAATCAATTTACATGGTTTTCTTAATTAATTTATTCTAACATTATCTTTTAATTGTTTTTAGTACACAAATCCAAAAAAAATAATAAATTCGGGAAATTCAAATGAAGTGCCTATTACTCAAGCTTGGAAATGCATTTTACCAAAACCAAAATTTTCATCCAAAGTTTGTCCAAAAGTGACATTATGTAGACATCCATTTTTGTTCTCCAAATTTATATTTTTAAATAAATTTGAAGCATACTAAATTATTGTTTTTGAAAAATAAAATTAACTATTTTGTCTGAACACTAATACAAATAATTAAATATTTAACATTATTAATATATTTGTTTATTTAATTTTCATATTATATAAGAATTTTAAGTTTTTATTACTTTATAATAAAATAAATTTGTAATCTATTAGAATATATATTATATTTTATATTATAGTTTAGGTTGATAAAAAAATAGTTTCTAAATAAACAAAATTTATATTATCAATATCCAAATCCTTTTCATATTTTGTTTGGCTAATTCAAATTTTTAATTGCTGAACTTAAATTTAAAAATTTTCAATTTATTAATGTTAATTTTTTCTGTTATATATGTCTCATAATGTGTGCTCCTATTTATTTCTTAATTGTGTTAACCGGTTATTAATTACTCACAACAAAATTATTCAAATTTAAACTAATACATCAATGATTAACAAATATATAATTATAGTAAATACTCTTTATTTTAAACTAAGCATCTACCAATGTTATGCTAGGCTGAGTTAAATCATCAAGAATTTTATAGCCTATATATTATTATATTACTCAATAATTATATAATTACTTTCTAAAATAAAGAATATGAATAATTTAATAACTTTAGAGTGTATACCCAATTTCACACCAATTTTAACACTGTCCATCTCAAAAAACTAATAATCATAATTAAATATAAATAGATTTATTATTTCATATAAGAATGTTAAGTTTATTACTTTATATTATAAATTATAGTTTAGGTTGTTAAAAAAATAGTATCTTAGTAAACAAAACTTATATTACCAATGCCTATATTTTGTAGAGTAAAGGGATTTCATATTATGGTTTCTCACTGTCCCTTTCACAAGGAGAACAAAATGGTCATTTTTTATTTAAATTTTACTATTTTGTCTCTTCTTGTGAGGGGAACCGTAACTAGAAACCCTTTTGTTTGTAGAGACAAAGTTTATTGATTTTATTTAATCTTTTTTCGATAAACTCAAATTTCCAATTACTGAACTTTAGTTTAAAATATTTCAAATATTAATGTTAATTTTTCTCTCATACTTGTTTTTCTCTTATATTCCTTAGATAACATGTTTATTCCTATTAATTTCTTAATTGTGCTAACTATTTATTAATTATTTATAAAATAATTATTCAATTTAAAAAAATACAATAAAATATCAATAAATAAATAATTATAGCATATTGTTAACACTATTTACATTAAATTAGGTCTCTAAAATTGTTATGCTACACTAAATTATATTTCATGTATTTTATAGTATTATTATTTTACTCAATAATTATATAATTAATTTCAACCATGAAAAGTAATAAACATAATTAAATATATAATATTATTAAAAAATTTATTTACTTTTTTTATTGTATTATAATTTTAAGTTTATTACTTTATACTAATATAAATTTTTGACCATACTTATATTATCAATATTCATGTCATTTGTTGATTGTTGAGGTTTGTTGATTTTATTTTAGTATTTTCAAGTACAACTAACTTGAACTAGTTTCTGAAACAAGTTTAATGGCTCAAGCATTCATAAGGATACATACCTCAACACTGGTTGTATAAAGTTCACTTGGAAATTTGTCATGTTCACTCTTCTTTCCCTTTATAATAGGAATGGCTAAGAACCTGAAATACACATTAAATAGTTAAATGGTAACTTAAAGTTTTAATTATTGAACTTTAATTTAATTTTTTTTAAATATTAATGTTTTTTTTATATAAATACTTTTTTATCTCATATTTTTCACTTAATATTTTTATTTTTATTAAAATTTTAATTGTGTTAATGAGTTATTAATTACTCACAATAAAATTATTCAAGCTTAAACAAACAAAAATATAAATTAACAAATTAATAATTTTGAAATATTGTAAACAATTTTTATCTTAAACTAGGTCTTGTCAATATATTTTTTTTAGAACATTGGTTTTCGCTTTTATTTTGGAGTGCACTAATCCACACGGGTTAAACATATAATCCGCAAACATATTAAACTATTTAACGAGACGTAGAACATGCCGTATGACGAGATTGAACCCAAAACTTTCAGGAGGTTGGAATATCCAAACCAGGTTATATTGTTAAGAATTTTTAAGCCTATATATTATTATTTCACTGAATAACTATATAATTAAATTTTAAAATAAGCAATATGGATAATTTAATTATTTTAGGGTATAAAATTTCACACTATTTTGCACCAATTCCACAACGGTTCTGTTACGAACATTAATAAATATAATTAAATATATAATACTATTAATTAATTTATTTTTTATATTATATAAGAATTTTAAATTTATCACTTTATAATAATAGAAAATTTTAATCTATTATAATATATATTATATTGTAAATTATAGTTTAGGTGCTTAAAAATATAGTCTTTACATAATAAATTTTTTATAATATGAATATCTAGTTCATTTGTAGAGTTGAGATTTTTTTTATTTCATTTTAATATTTTTCTAGGCTAACTCAAATTTATAACTAAAAATTTATTTTAAAAATTCTCAAATATTAATGTTGATTTTTTCTCTCTTACTTATTTTTATCTTATATTATTAGATAATGTGTTTAGTTGTGTTAACTGGTTATTAATTATTTACAGAAAAATTATTAAAATTTAAACAAATATAAAAACAAAATTGACAAATAAATAATAATGACAAGGTGTAAATACACATTTTGTTTTTCAATTACTGAACTTTAATTTATAAATTTAAATATTAATGAATATTTAGATTTTGATTTGTATCTTATTGTCAAATCTATCTCTGAGTTGGTTGTATTATTGTTGATTTTGATGTTAAGAAACTTATTTGAACGTCGAGGTAAGCTTGAAAATTTATATTTAATCATTATATTGTAATACCTTAAGTTTATTTTAAAACAAATATTTATTTTGTACAATAATTATAATTTTATACTAACTTTTTCTCTATTTTCAAATTTATTTGGGAAATATTACCCAAGAAAAGTACAAGAAATGTATAAAAAATAGTTAATTTTTATTTTCATATTTTTTATTATACTATAATTTATACATATATAATAATAATTAAAGTCAACAACCACCCCACTAATTTACGTGATTAACATCATGCATTTTCTCTCTTCTCTTTTTACTCCTTTCTTTCTTAATTAAATTTTGTTTCCATTACAATATATATATATATATATATATTTATATTTTTACTATCTAACAGATTAACTATATTAATATTAATTCAAAATATAAACAATTTTTTTTATATATATATATATATCTTCATAACTTTTATATTTATATATACATATATATATATATCCTCACCATATATTATTTAAAAAATTATTTATATTTATATTAATATTAATTCGAGACATAAAGATTTTTTTTATAAATGTACCTACTTTTATATATTAGATATTTATTATATATATATATATATATATATATATATATATATATATATATAAATAATTTTTTTTATAAATGCACGTACCTTCACTTCATAATTTTTATATTTATCTATATATAAACAATTTTTTCATAATTTTATATATATATTTATATATATATATATATATATATATATATATATATATATATATATATATATATATATATATATATATATATATATATATATATATAAACAATTTTTTTTTGTTATATATAAACATACCTTCATCTTCATAATTTTTATATTTATATATATATATATATATATATATATATATATATATATATATATATATATATATATAAATAATTTTGTTTTTATAAATGAACCTACATTCATAATTTTAGATTTATATATAATATTACATATTTATTTTATTTAAATATATATAAATAATTTTTTTTTTATATAAATGCACTTACATTCATAATTTTTATATTTATTATATATATAAACAATATTTTTTTTATTATAATTGTACCTACCTTCATATATTACAAATTTATTTTATGTATATATATAAACAATTTTTTTTGGGTTATAAATGCACATACATTCACAATTTTTATATTTATATATAATATTACATATTTATTTTATTTATATATATAAATAATTTTTTTTTATAAATGCACCTAACTTCATAATGTTAAATACATACACAAAATAATAAAATTATTTCAACAATCTCAAGTGGTCTAGCGGTTGAAGTGTTCACATTTGATGATTAAGACTAGAGTTTGAATCCCAAAACATACAAATTTATATTTTCAAAAATGCATTCTTGAAAGTGTAAGGTCACGAGATGATGATCGGATGGTAGGTGGTTTGTCGAGTGTGAGATTGGAATTAGTGGTTGGGTTAACAATCATTTGAAAGTGTGAGATCTAAATTAGTGGTTCATTTGGCGATAATTTAAAAGTGTGAAGTCATGAAATGAGAGGTCAGGTGGTGGGTGGTTTGTCGAGTGTGAGGTCGGAATTAGTGGTTGGTTTAATGAGCATTTAATAGTGTGAGGTTACGAAATGGAGGTCGGGTGGTTGGTTTAACGTTGGATTTTTCATCATTAATTTTTAAATAAATACATTTGATCTTTTATCATACATTTTTTCTATTCGACGTTGGATTTTTCATTATTAATTTTATATAAATACATTTTATCTTTTCATACATTTTTTCTATCATATATATATATATATATATATATAATATTTTCTTTATGAGTATAATTGTTTTTGTTAATATAAAATTAACTAATTAGTAATAATTATTAAATACAAAATATATATATACATACACAAAATAATAAAATTATTTCAACAATCTCAAATGGTTTAACGGTTAAAGTATTCATATTTCATGCTTAAGACCATAGTTTGAATCTCAAAACATGCAATTTAGATTTTTAAGAATGAATTCTTGATAGTGTAAGGTCACGAGATGGAGGTTGGTGGTGGGTGGTTTGTCGAGTGTGATGTCGGAATTAGTGGTTAGTTTGGCGAGCATTTGAAAGTGTGTGGTCACGAGATGGAGGTTGGGTGGTGGGTGGTTTGTCGAGTGTGAGGTCACGAGATTAAAGGTCGGGTGGTAGGTGGTTTGTCGAGTGTGAGGTCGGAATTAGGGGTTGATTTGATGAGCATTTGAAAGTGTGAAGTCACGAGATGGAGGTCGGGTGGTGGTTAGTGGTTGGTTTGACGTTGGATTTTTCACCATTAATTTTATATAAATACATTTGATCTTTTATCATATATTTTTTCTCTCATCATACATATATAGTATTTTATTTATGACTATAAATAATTGTTTGGTTAATATAAAAATTAACTAATTGGTAATAAATAATAATTAAAAAAATATATACATACACAAAATAATAAAATTATTGCAACAATCTCAAATGGTCTAACGGTTAAAGTGTTCACATTTCATGCTTAAGATTAGGGTTCGAATCCAAAAACATGCAAATTTATATTTTCAAGAATCCAAAAACATGCAAATTTATATTTTCAAGAATCCAAAAACATGCAAATTTATATTTTCAAGATTAGGGTGGTTTGTCAAGTGTGTGGTCACGAGATGGAGGTCGGGTGGTGGTTAATGGTTGATTTGACGTTGGATAAGAGGGCCATGATCAATTGGGATTGGTTGTTGAAGTGGGAGTAAAAGAGATGTCGACTAAGATTGGTGAGTGGTTATTCGAGGGATAAAGAAGCATATAAAAAAATGCGAGTCACAAGATTATGGTCACGAGATGGAGATCGTGTGGTGGTAGGACAACGGACAAATCTTTCGATCGCTCGGTTACCGAATTCATAAGCTTACTTACTCTTGCTTTTACTGATTTCCATCATCATTCAAGCTCAAGAGAGAAAAATCAATTACTGTCTAGCTGTGAGAATATTGTTGAGAATATTATAAGTTGAACAGAAGCTGTTATGTTCAACAGAGAGTTAACTAGCTCAGTAAGTTGTATTCGATTCAAAGTATTTAGTGGATATCCTTCCGATTGTAGAAGAAGGAGTGACATAGGAGTTTTATCTCTGAACATCAATAAAACTCCTTGTGTTCTTTACTTTTTTCCATTCACCTTCAGTTGTTCAAAATTACATATCCGACGAACACTTCCGCACTTGAATCCGTTTCAAGAGTTCGAAGGATTTGTAAAAAATAGAAACATATATTAATCCCTCATAAGATTACTATCGAATCGTTTATCATAACAATAGTCAGACCCTAGTCTCTATTGTTAACACTAATCCTAACATACTTTATTAATGTTAAAGTTGCTACTAATTTAAATAGTTTTGAGTTAAATAGAGATCCGCATTAGGCTTCGCAACAATACATATTATCGGTATTACAAATTTTATTGTAATTTGGCGATGGGATGAAATAATGCAAATATATTGCACTCTAAAATAGGGGATCTATACTAGAGAGTTGAAAAATATTTACAAAATATGTCATTCGATCCGCAATAGATTTCGTAACAATACATATTATCGATATTGCAAAAATTACAACCATTTGGCTTTGAACATAAAATAATACAAAATGTATTGCACACTAAAATAGAGAATTTTTACTCGAGAGATGAAAAATATTTACCAAATTTGTCTTTAGATCTGTAATAGGTTTCGCAACAATGTTTATTTTCGATATTTCAAAAATTACAACAATTTGGCGATGAACATCAACTAATGCAAAATGTATTGCACTCTCATACATGAGATTTCCACCCGAGAGTTGAAAAATATTTACCAAATATGTCATTAGATCCACGATATGTTTTGCAACAATATTTAATTTCGATATTGCAAACATTATAGCAATTTGACGGTTAACATTAAGTAATGCAAAATGTATTGCACTCTCATATAAGGGATTTCTACTCGAGAGTTGAAAAATATTTACCAAATATGTCATTTATTCAGCAATAGGTTTCACAACAATACATATTATTGACATTGCAAATATTACTACAATTTAACGATAAAAATGAAATAATGAAAAATTTATTGTACTCTAAAACAGATAATTTATACCATAGAGTTGAAAAATATTTGTAACATTACAACAATTTGGCGAAAATATTCTAAAATACTCTAAAATATTTTATACGAAATAGATTTCGCAAAAATACATATTATCAATATCGCAAACATTACAGCAATTTGACGATAAACATGAAATAATACAAAATGTATTAAACTCTCATATAGGGGATTTCATCCAGCTAATTTTTTTATATAAAATATGGCAATCCATATGCAATAAGTTTCGCAACAATATATATTTTTAATATTATAAATATTATAATAATTTGACGATGAACATTAAATAATGCAAAATGTATTGCATACTCGTACAGTCGTTTTGTAGTGAGAGTTCAATATTTTTTACATTCGCTTCGCAACATTATCTACAATAATTGTCATATAAAATTGGCTAAAAAAATTGTAATGTGACGAGGAATATATTTTAATTAAATATTATTTTAACATGCAATATTATTTTAAGGCAAAAATTGAAGGTATAATTATATTTTATAAAACCAAAACTATTTTAATAAAGTTTAGAAAAAATCTTAATAACAAAAACATACGAATCAATATATTATAAAATATAACCCTAACATGTTCAAACCATAATAAGATAATATTAACGTTCAAAAATTCTGAAAACGATAATAAAAAAATATTAAAATATTTCATGAATCACAATTAATTTTGCATTGAAAGTTTATTAATATTTAAAAAACTAGTATTTATGTACAGATTTATATAGTTTAATGCAAATTGTATTATAACATATTACTAAATTTTGAACTATATTTTTAAAACGGTTAAATAATATTGTAATTTAGTTTAAAATAATATGATATCATATAATTGCAGAACTAATTACGAAAATATTATTTATTATTAATGCAAAACGTAATGCTACTATATTATGAATATATGGAACGATATTATTAAATTTATTTAATATTAATGCAATGTAATTTGTAATAATATTATATTATACCATTACAGAACTAATTGCGAATAAATTATCTATAAGACTTAATACTATTATAATACGAATAATAGTTTGCAATAATATTATATAATTGTAATATAGTTTGCAAATATGTTTTAAAATAGAATTACCTAACTAGTTACGAATAAATTATTATTATTGTTAATGCAATATATATTACAAATTTCATTATCTAAATTAGTCTAGTTACTTTCGAAATTATTTTACAATAAACATAGCCTTATTTATATAATATGTGTTACAATAGTTAATAAAAATATATTTTATTGCAAAAAAAATTAAAAACATTGATGTCAATATATTTTAGCGATTTTATCAACATTATTTTTTTACTTCTTTGTTACTAGATTAGTTGCAAAAAATTATATTTATAAAAATTTAAAAAAGAAATATTATATTTTTTTTATTTCTAATGATATATTTTATAATTTATTTTTGGAAATTTTTTCCAAATTATATTTTTCGTAAAAATACATTTGGATTAAAAATATAATTGGAAAATTTATAATATTTTAATTTTCTATTGCAATGTGTAATACAAATACCGTTCTTAAAAATTTGCATTAATTTTTTTTACAGCACCCATATAATTTGATAGTTTTTTTTTTTTTTTTTTGTGTAGTGTTAATACTTTCCTAGGCTAATTCAAATTTCCAATTACTAAAATTTAATTTAAAAATTCTCAAATATTTAATATTAATTTTTTCTCTTATTCTTTTTTATCTTATATTTCTAACCGTGTTTGCTCCAGCAAAATCATTCAAATTAAAAATAATACAACAAAAAATTAACAAATAAATAATTATGATATCATATAAACATTATTTATCTTAAACGAAGTCTCTACCATTTAATGCTATACTTGTTAAATTGTCAAGAATTTTATATCATATATTATAATCTACCATAATTATTTATATAATTAATTTCTAAAATAAACAATATGAATAATTTAATGATTTTATTTTGTAAACTCAATTTCACACCGATTTTGCATTGATTCAACTACGTTTTTGTCCGAACATTAATAAACACAATTAAATATATAATATTATTAATATATATTATATTATATTATTATTAATATATATTATATTGTAAATTATAGTTTAGGTGATTAAAAAATAGTTTTTATATAAAGAAAACTTATATTATCAATATATAGGTCTTTTGTTGAGTTGAGACTGGTAGATTTCATTTTAATACTTTAATATTTTAATTCAAATTTCTAATTATTTATAATTTTTTCTCTTATAGTTTTTTTTTCTTTTCTTATTATGGTATTATTATAAACCCTATTTATCTTAAATTAGGCCTCTACCAATCTTATGCTTCACTGGATTATATTGTCAATGATTTCATAGACTATATTATTAACTAGTCGAATAATTAGATAATTATTTTTTAAAATAAATAATATGAAACATTTAATGATTTTTGTGTGTAAACTTAATTTCACACCGCTTTCACAAGTGTTTCGCCTTATACTAATTAACATAATTAAATATATAATATTATTTATTTTTTATATTATATAAGAATTTTAAATTTATTAATTTTTAATAATATAAATTTTTAATCTATTATAAATATATATTGTATTTTAAATTATAGTTTAGGTTGTTAAAAAAATAATCTCTAAATACAAACTTATATTATTAATATGAGGTCATGGGTAGAATTGATGTTGGTTAATTTCATTTTAATACTTAAGCTAACTCAAGTTTTGAATTATTGAACTTTAATTTAAAATTTCTCAATGTTAATGCTTTGTCTCATACTTTTTTATCTTATATTTTTTACATAATCTGGGTGCACTTATTAACTTTTTGTCGTGTTAATTGATTATTAATTATTTATAAAAGTAATTATTTAAATTTAAACAAAAATTAACAAATAATTATGACATCTTGTAAATACTATTTATCTTAAATTACGACGGTTAACAATTGATGCTACTAAGTTATATTTATATAGTACGAAGTTTTATAGCAGATATATATATTATTATCTTATTAAATAATTATATAATTAATTTTGAAAACATATCAATAATTTAATAACATTATTGAGTAAACTTAATTCAAAATAGTTCGCTCAAAAATTAATAAATATAAATAAATATATAATATTATTAAAATATTTATTTGTTGATATTATATAAAAAAATTAATTTATGAAATAATAATAATATTTAATTTATTACAATATATATTATATTGTAAATTGGAGTTTAGGTTGTTAAAAAATAGTCTATATATATAAAAAACTTAATTATATTATTAATATCTGGATAGAGGTAGAGTTGATGTTTTAAGATTTTATTTTAATATATTTTAGGATACTTCAATTTCATTACTGAGCTTAAATTTAAAATTCTTAAAATATTAATAACAAATTTTTGCTCATACAATTTTTGCTCATACATTTTTTTCTTATATTTCTAACCTAATTTGTTTGCTTGTATTAATTTTGTAATTGGGTAAACGAATTATTAATTATTTACCAAGTAATTATTCAAAATTAAATTTATAAAACCAAAAGTTAACAAATAAATAAGTATGACATCTTGTAAACACCTTCTATCTTAAATTAGATATTTTATCAATATTTTTTTTTATAAACGGTTAAAATCATTTTATTAAATCCCCAAAGTGAAAGGGTTAAAAATTAAAATGAGACAAACTCTAGTTATGATTAAGGATAACAATCAAAAAAACTCTAAAAAACTAATTATTAGCATTCATACATTCTAAAAAACAGAGATTATAGACAGAAAAGACTACACTCAAACCTAACAATCTCAATTTGAGATTTTCGTATGTCATCTATTTTCATTGAGGGGTCTTCTTTCACTTTCTCTTTCTCTAACGATGAAATGAGATTGTATTGAAAATGATGAGTATTGTTATTTCTCATTTTGAATTCTCTCTTTGTACAAGTCTGTTCTGATTTGATAGAAAAAATTATTTCTAAAAATTTTAAGGTTTTTACCTTTATTATCTTTAACTTAAATTTATGTATTCTTATCTTCCTTATCTTGAACTTCAACTTCAGACTTCACATCTATTTGGAATCTTCTTTATCGGTTTTGAAATATATTTATGAATTATGTTACATTAAGTTATATTGTCAAGAATTTTATTTCCTATATATTGTTATCTCACTAATAATTATAAAATTAATTTTTATAATAAACAATATTGATAGTTCTGCACTAAAGACTAATCAACTTAATTAAATATATAATAATATTAATATATTTATTTTATACATTATATAAAAAATTTAAATATATTACTTTATAATAATATAAAACTTTAATTTATTACAATATATATTATTTTGTAAGTTATATTTAAAAAATATAATTTCTCTGTAGAAAACTTATATTATCAATATTATATATATATATATATAGGTCATTGAAGCGTTGAGATGGGTTGATTTCATTTTAATAGTTTTTTTATACTAACTCAAAGTTTCAATTACTAAGATATTTAAAATATTATTGTTCATTTTTATTCTCATATTTTTTTATACTATATTTCGCACATAATGTGTTTGTTTTTATTATTTTTTTTAATTGTTTTAACTGATTATTAATTACTTATAATAAAATTATTTAAATTTAAATAAATACAAAAAAAATAATAACTAAATAATTATGATATCTTTTAAACACTTTTTATCTTAAACTATGCCTCTACTAATCTATACTAAACTGGGTTATATTGTCAATGATTTTATAGTGTATATATTATTACTTTACTGAATAATTATATAATTAATTTCTAAAATAAACCATATAGATAATTTTATTTTAGTGTGTAAACCCAATTTCATAATTATTTTAACGTTTTATTTCGAACTATAATAAACAAAATTAAATATATAATATTATTAATATATTTATTTATTTTTCTAATATATAAGAATTTTAAATTTATTACTTTATAATAATATTTTTATATATTTCTAATATTATAGAAAAAATTATTTAAAAAAATTATTTGATAAATAGTTCCAACAAATCCAAAAAAAAAATGGTAGTAAAACATAATTTGTAAATGTACTTTCCACCAGTACCCATTGAAGTACACAAATTTCTTCAAAATAAAAACTCACTCAAAATTTTCAAAAATAACTAATATAAAGATGATTATTAGGTAAAGGGAATTTGTGCAAATGAATAATAGAGGAAAGATGTAACATCACCTTAATGATTGGAAAATAAATGTAAAGAAGTAAGGAAGGAGAAAAGAAAATTTATTTTATTTTTCAGTCAATCAGATTGCGACACATTATTCTTTCATTCAAATTTTTTCTCCAATTATTTCTTTGCGAAACAAACTTCAAATTAAAAATTATATCACTCTAAAAACTTAAACTTTCAGATTATTTATGAAAAGCTTTTCCGTTAAAAAGTTTATATTCCACTTTATTTTATTATAGTTTTTTACAAATTTTTCAAACTTATTTTTTTTATAAAGTTTAGTTATAAAAAATTGAATTTGTGAACTTATAACTAAAGTATTACATTATATATTTGAAATAGACCTAGTCCTCAATCTTTTTCTTTAATTTGTATTATAACAATCTTACACCGATCACCAAAAACAACATATGGATTTATGAGAGTTTTATAGTTAATATATTTTGTCATGAAATGTTTTAAGTATATATAAACAAATATGTAGATTTACATCAAACATTATTTCTTTTTCAAATAATCAAACCAACCGATCAAAAAAATAACACTTGTCATAACCTTATCATGAACTGACAGATTGCTTAAAACGTGGCATCTCCAACATCAGTTTCATATGACACGTATCACCTCTTCGAAACATATCCTTTTACTCTAGTGACTTCTCACTCAAACGAAGAGGCACGGCCAATGCTTATTTAACACAATCGTTTCACTTCATGTTTAATTAAAAATGTCAAGTTCCAAATTGTGTACTTGTTTTCCACCATGGCAAGTTCTAGCTCTAGTCGCCACTCATTTAGACCCAAAAACCCTAGCTTTAGCTTCGTGTGTCTCTAAACAGTGGTTAGTTACAATGTCCTCCGACCACCTTTGGAAACCCATATGTACCCTACACTTCCCGGCGGTCTCAACGCTTCGGTCAGCAGACCCAACGGTTTCCTATCGCCGCCTCTACTCCATCGGTATCATATCTGCCTCTCGCCGCCTCCGTCGAGCCCCCGAACCTGTTCTATCAGTTGGCCACCTTATCTTCACCCTCATCGCTTACGCTACAACCCCGGTCACTAGGGTTAATTCTCTCTAACAAATTCTGTGTATCAAATTTTTACTTATGTTACTCTAAATTTACATATTTTTTTTATATTTTACTTTTGCAGATTGGAGGTGGAGTTGTTCTTGCCGTTGCGACAACGAAGAGGAGGTTGACGCCTTCACTACGTGGAATGTTTCGATTCGACGTGGAAGTTAACAATGGGACATGGTTGCCACGTAGGTCATTGAACAAGATAAGGGTGACGTGGAACGTGTCTCTAGAAGGGTACGAAGCGGTTTTCACGATGATGGATTGTAAAGCGATCATGGGACCCGGGATCGATTGTTGGATGTCTGAGGAGTTGCCGTCGACTAGGTGTTGTTGTTCCGGGGCTGATGAGGCCAACTCTGGGATGGCTGCGGAAGGACGGTTGAGAATTGTGGAGAAGGATGGTAAAGTTAAGATAGAGAACATTGGGGTGGGGATGTTGAGTGTCATGAGTTGGAGGTATATGGGATTAGAAGATGGACTTAGGTACTTGGAGCATTTCTTGTGTACTAATTAATGTTAAGCTAAATATGTCTTTTGTGTTTTTTAAATATGTTTATAGCTATGTTCTTTTACTTTATTATTATATATGTTTAGTTATGTTCTTTTTACTTTGTAATATATGCGCGCACTTTTCTTTTGTACTTCAATAAAATCTTGGCTCTTTTTGTTTTACTGTCATTTCTGAGTAATGTTTTATTTATATAATAACATTATTCAAGTATTAAATTTTGTCATGCTATTAGTATTTTTTTTTTGAAGTCACTTCATACTTGGTCAAATAAACCTAGGAGCTAGTTTGATATTGGTTTTTTGTTTTGAAATTTTTATCTAAAATTTAATATTTTTCTTATCTTAATAATCATTAATATATCCTCTCAATTCATCCATCACATATTAATATATTTTCTCTTTTATCTCATGGGATAGGGTAACTAAAAAAAAAAATTAACCCCTAAAAGAAAAAATTAAAAATATTTTACTCAAAATTTAAATAAAAATCAAACGCGCTCCTAGAGTTAAACCCTAGAGTGCAGAAAACCTAAAAAAACAAGTTTACACTAATTACATGTGGTTTATGTCTTACAAAAATCTTGTTTCTAATATATATTTAATATTTGAAATTAATTGTCTTATTATAAAATAAAATATTTTTAAATTATGAATATTTTTTTAATTATTTTTTATAATCAAAAGATGATAATTTTATTTTAAAATCTAAATAATACATATGTTTTAATATTATAAACTTATTATAACAGATAAGAAAAATAAAATATATTTTAAATAAAATACATTATAAATATAATTATATATATATATATATTAAAATGGTTAAATCTTATTAAAAATTTCAAACTGAATTTTTATTTATAATATATTACTAAAAATATTAATGATTTTTTGTAATATTATGAAAATCATTTATTTAAACAATAGTTTATAATATATATTTATTAGAATAAATTTATAATATAAAAAATATTATGTTTTTTTATAATGTATTATAAATATATATATAAAAATTGGTAAAATATTTCAAAATAAAATCATTATCTTAAAATATTTGATTTTTCATTATTATTTATTTATTTCATTAATAAATATTTTAATAGTTATTTAAAATAAGATCTTTTACAAATATAATTTTATATAAATTATTTTGTTTTGATCTTATTAATTTTTTTTATAATAAAATATTTTTTTAAATATTTAATTTGAAATTATTCATAATTATTATATATATTAAAATTAATAATCATATATTAAAATTTTCAAAATAAAATTATAATAATATAATTAAGTTAAAATGTTAAATATATATTTTAAAAATAAATAAAATTGTATACCAGGGAAGGAATAGACGGAATAGTTTCCTAATAACTTGACACCTAAACTTTTGGTAGAATTATTTGTCATTAAATTTGAATATATCATGATATTTTTTCTCTCCTTCCTCTTACTATCTTTTTAATAATTAAATTTGATTTTCATTAATATATATATAAAATTTTCTATATTAATATTAACTCAAGATATAAATAATTATTTTTTAATATTAATGCACCTACTTTATAATTTTATATTATATATATATATATATATATATATATATATATATATATATATATATATATAAACAATTTTTTTTATAAGTGCACCAACCTTAATAATTTTATATTTATTTGACCTTATGCCTATGTTTAGTATGATATACAAAAACTGTACATATCTACAGAAAATTAAAATAGTTGTTTGGGTTACTAATATTAATATAAACAGTATTATTTAAGTATAATTTATATATTGAATGGGATATAAGAACAACTTAACAACTGTTACAAATAATGTATAACCTTAAAAAAAATATTTTTTTTCTACTCTTTACATTTATAAAATTTTAATATAAATAATAATAATAAATACGTAATTAATATTTTAATTTGATTTTTAAATAAATAAATATATATATGATAGAAAAAATTATATTATTTTGAAGTATAAAAATTTAAAAGTTATAATTTTACATAATTAAATATAATGATTAATAATTTTAATTAAAAATATATAAATGATAATTTTACATCATTAATAATGTTAATTAAAAATATAAAATTATTAAAATTTTAATTTCCTTATTATAAAATATAATAATAATAATAAACAATAACTAAATATTATTATTATTAATTAATACAACTTATACCTATATAATTTATTTTTAAAATTAATTATAATTATACATTCTAATTTCAAATATTATTTTATAAAATTATTATTATTATTATTAATATTTTATAATATATAAGTTAAATTATATATAAAATTATGATGAACCATGTAACAATATTATTTATTTTTTAAAAATATTTATAAGATAACTATATATTATTACTTTTTTAGTAATTTTAATATAATTAAAAATACAAACTACATGTAAGATAAATATTAAAATAATAATTAAAAATAAATTTAAAAGTAAAATAATCTTTTACATTTTTTTATTAATTTTTTATATCAACAACCAAACACACAAAAAATAAAATATATATAATTTATACCTATTTTATATTTCCAACCAAACACTAATAACTTATATAATTTATACCTTCTAATACTCCTTAAAATTTATACCCTTTTACAATTTATACCATATAATTAATACTATATACCAAACACTACCTATATATATATATATATATATATATATTATTTTATTTTACATCATTAATTTTATATAAATACATTTTATCATACATTTTTTCTCTCATTATATATATATATATATATATATATATATAATATTTTTTTAATAAATATAAATAATTTTTATGTTAATATAAAAATTAACTAATTAATAATAAATATTAAATACAAAATATATATATACATACACAAAATAATAAAATTATTTTAACTTTCGAATCACAAAACATGCAAATTTATATTTTTAAAAATGTATTCTTGAGTATAATAAATGGTGACGCAACTTTTAAACAAATGATAGATATCTGAAAATGTGAGGTCGGAATTAGTGGTTGATTTAACAAGCATTTGAAAGTCTGAAGTCACGAGATGAAGGTCGGGTGGTGGGTGATCTGTCGAGTGTGAGGTCGGAATTAATGGTTGGTATGCCGAGCATTTGAAAGTGTGAGGTCACAAGATAGAGGTCGGGTGGTGGGTGATTTGTTGAGTGTGAGGTCGGAATTAGTGGTTGGTTTGACGAGCATTTGAAAGTGTGAGGTCACGAAATGTAGGTCGGGTGGTGGGCGGTTTGTCGAGTGTGAGGTTGAAATTAATGTTGGTTGGTTTGAGATTGAATAAGAGGTCTGTGATCAATTGAGATTGCTTGTTGAAGTTGGAGTAAATATTAAATACATAATATATATACATACACAAATAATAAAATTATTTCAACAATCAGAAGTGGTCTAACATTTTAAGTGTTCACATTTAATGCTGAAGACTAAGGTTCGAATCCTAAAACATGCAAAATTATATTTTCAAGATTGTACTATTGAGTATAATAAATGGTGGCGCAAAGTGTGAGATTAGAATTAGTGGTTGGTTTGACGATCATTTAAAATGTTTGAGGTCACGAGATGGAGGTCGTGGGGTGGGTGGTTTGTCGAGTGTGAGGTCGGTATTAGTAGCTGATTTGTCGAGCATTTAAAAGTTTGAGGTCACGAGATGAAGGTCGGGTGGTGGGTGGTTTGTCAAGTGTGATGTTAGAATTAATGGTTGATTTGAAGAGCATTTGAAAGTGTGAGGTCACGAGATAAATATCGGGTGGTGGTTAGTGGTTGGTTTGACGTTAGATAAGAGATATGTGATCAATTAGGATTGGTTGTTGATTTGTTGAAATAATAGATCTGTGATCAATTCGGATTGGTTGTTGATTTGTTGAAGTGAGAGTAAAAGAGAGGTTGACTAAGATTGGTGAGTAATTTGTCGAAGGATAGAGGCATATAAAAAAGTGTGAGTCACAAGATTATGGTCAGTGGGTGGTTTGTCGAGGGTATATGAAAAAGTATAATTCACAATTGAAGGGTTAGTGGTTGAGTTTGACAAGATATAAGAGGTGTGTGATCAATTGAGGTCGACTAAGATTGGTGATTTGCTGAAGGGATAAAAAATGCATATGAAAAAGTGTTAGTCACAAGATGATAATCAATTAAGGGATTAAGTGGGTGTCAAATGGATAAAATATATGTTAATATTGTTCAAGATTTAACTTAATTTTATATAAAATATTTATAAATTATATTATTATCTACGCAAATACACGGGATTCAGGATATATATATATATAAAATGATGTTTAAAATCAATTAGCACTACATTAATCAACCACATTAATCCAAGTAATCAAATATTTTCTCTCTCCTCTCTTATATTCTCTCTTTCTTAATTAAATTTTGTTTTCTCTTATTAAATATATATAATATATATATTCCTGATCATATTTTATCTAAAAAATTATCTATATTAATAATAATTCAAAATATAAACAATTTAATATTATTATTGTAAATATACATACTTACATAATTTTATTTATTTATTTTATATATTGTCTTATCAATTATTATATAGGTACAATAATATAATATAATTAATAAGATTAGTTATTATTATTAACCATTTATATATACAAATACAATATATTATATTATATTTATACATATAAACGGTTAATAATAATAACTAATTTTTCTGTCTTAATTATTTTCTCACTTATTAATTATTTATATATATATATATATATATTTTACTAATCATATAAAATATATATTTTTTATTAATAATATATATATATATATATATAATATTTTCGAGTATAAATAATTTTTTAATTAACATAAAAATTAACTAACTATAAATATATAAATATATATATATATATATATATATATATATATATATATTTTCAAAAATCTTAAGTGGTCTAGAGTGTTCACATTTCATTCGTAAGACACATTTTTTACTATAAATATTTTTTATCTTGTATTTTTCTCTCACTAATAAAATAAAATATATTTTTTTATTAATAATTATATATATAATAACACTATAATATATATATATATATAAATATATATAATTTTTTTTTTATAAATGATTAATAATAATAACTAATTTCTCTTTCATTATATATATATATATATATATATATATATATATATATATATATATATATATATATATATATATATATATAATAAATGTAGTTACCTTAAATATCTTAGGTTATTTTTCATCATTAATTTTATATAAATACATTTTAACTTTTATCTTTAATCTCATTATATATATATATATATATATATATATATATATATATATATATATATATATATATATATATATAATATTTTCTTTATAAGTATAAATAATTTTTTAATTAATATAAAAATCAACTAATTGATAATAAATATTAAATACAAAATATATATACACACAAAATAATAAAATTATTTTAACTCATAAGTGGTCTAGAGATTTAAGTGTTCACATTTCATGCTTAAGACCAAAGTTCAAATCCCAAAACATGCAAATTTGAACGTGTAAGGTCAGAATTAGTGATTAGTTTGGAGGTCGCGAGATGAAGGTCGGGTGGTGAGTGGTTTGTCGAGTGTAACATCGAAATTAGTGGTTGGTATGACGAGAATTTGAAAGTGTAAGGTCACGAGATGGAGGTCGGGGGTGGGTGGTTTATTGAGTGTGAGGTCGGAATTAGTGGTTAGTTTGGGAGCATTTGAAATTCTGACGTCACGAGATGAAGGTCGGGTGGTGGGTGGTTTATCGAGTGTGATGTTAGAATTAATGGTTGGTTTGACGAGTATTTGAAAGTGTGAGGTCACGAGATGGATGTCGGGTGGTGGTTAGTGGTTAGTTTGACGTTGGATAAGAGGTCTGTGATCAATTCAGATTGGTTGTTGATTTGTTGAAGTGAGAGTAAAAAAAGATTGACTAAGATTGGTGAGTGGTTTGTCGAGAGATAGAGGCATATGAAAAAGTGTGAATCACAAGATTATGGTATGTGGGTGGTTTGCCGAGAGATAAAGAGGCATATGAAAAAAATATGAGTTACAAGATGAGGATCAATTGGAGGTTAGTGTCTGAGTTTGACGAGATATAAGAGGTGTGTTATCAATTAAGGTCGATTAAGATTGGTGAGTGGTTTGTCAAAGAATAAAAAAATGCATATAAAAAAGTGTGAGTCACAAGATAAGGGTCAACTAAGGGGTTAAAAATGAGTGCGAGAGGATAAATTATATGTTAATATTAAGTTTGAGATGAATATCAAGTTTAAGATTAAACTTAATTTTATAAATTAAAACAAATTTTATATTAGTTAGATTTTAAAAAATATTAATTTTATCTAAAATATTTATATATAAATAATATTATATATATATATTTTTATCGGATTAATGCTAGTATTTATATGAATATGGTTTAAATTTAATTATGAAGTATTATATATTTTATCGTCAAAACAAGAATGATTCTAGGAAATCAAGATACATACACACATTTACCAAATGCTTTTTTATTTTAACTTATCACATATACAATTTTCTTTTTACAAGTTTGCATTTTGCCAATGTAACTTCTTGTTTAACCAAATAAATATGAAAAAAAAAAACATGCTCAGGTGTAGCTTTCAGATTTGGCCATTGTTAGGGATGGAGTTATTATGTAAAAACAATAGGGAGGAGCTTCCACGTCTAAATATGGAGGCTTCCATGTTTGTTGCTCCAGCCCACACAGATGAGGGCGATATTGCCCAAAATATTGAGATAATAAATTAAAAAAGATGAGAGTTTAAATAATTAAAAGGTTTATTTAAAATCAAAATCGTAAAGATTCTTTAACCAAAAGATAGAACATCTAAATGTTCACAAATATGAATCTCAAGGTCCACAAATATGAATGTATATAGTTTAAGGAGTTGAGTGTTTTTTTTTATTTTTTTATTTCTTAGATGTATTTATTGTTTTCTCTTAATACAATTCACATAAATTCTAAGATCACTAAAATTTAAATCATTCAAGATTCCATTTTTTTAACTTAGAAGAGTAAAATATTTTGTATTGTATTTTAAACTGAGTAGTAAAACCAGAATCAATCTAACCAGGATTGACAGAAATCTCAGCTAAATTTGATTAAAAACATTCATAAGTTTAGAGTTATCTTTCTTCTCCAATCATGTTTTACATTTTAGACCATATTTTCTGATGGTGCCCTTATTTTTTTCACTTAGAAGCGCTTAGTTTGGAATGAGAATATGAATATAAATAAGATGGATAAATGTGAGGTATAATTGATAAAATAATGTGTTTGATTTATTTTTATTTTTATTTTTATTGATAATGTTTGTATTTATGAAAGAGGTATTTCAACTAATATTTTTATAATTAAGAGTATTATTGATATCTCAATCTTATTTTTTTATTATATCTTATTTAATTAAAATATAAAATATTATTGTATTTTATATCATAAATATTTTTAAATATTATGAAATATATAAAATATTTAAGTACATAATTTTATAATATAATAAAATATAAACTAATATTTTATCATACTAATCACATTTAAAAATAATATATATAATAAAAAGAGTTGTATGATTCAAACTTTTTAGATTAACGATTTCTCATGAGAATAACAGTATATTTTTATATAAAATAAAAAATAAAAAATAAAAAATAAAAAATTATCAATTAAACATAGTCTAAGGTGACGTTTGGTACATTATACTATTTATATAAGTATAAATTGTAAAGAGGTATAAATTGTATAGAATATTAAGATGTATAAATTTTATATATTATTAGTGTTTGGTTGGAATGATAAAATAGATATTAATTATATAGGTTTTATAATTTTGTGTTTGGTTAATGGTATAAGAAAATAGTAAAATGAATAAAACATTTGAATATTTATCTTATTTAATTTTTATTATTAATTATATTTAAACTAATAAAAATATATTTAATTATCATATAAATATTTTAAAAAATAAATAATAATGCTATATGATTATATAATTTTTATAAATATATAATTTATTATATTTAAATTCCTATAATTAAATAAATATTTATAAATAATTAATATTAATAAATATATAGTAATAAAATCATAAATTAATTAATGAAAATAAATCATTTGCTTAAGCCTTTCATTTTATTTATTTGCTAGAGATACTATAAACAAAATTTTTATAAATAAATAATAATAATTATTTCATAATTTAATTTAAAATATGAAAGATAATAAACTAATAAATATTTAATATAAGAGATAATAATTATAATTAATAATAATATTATTATTTTTTATATATTACTAATTATAAAACAAACATTAACATTCTTTTCAAAAAAAAGAAAATTAAAACAAAATTTTAACTAATAAATTTATAAAATAATTTAATTTTAAAAAATAGTAAATAATAAATACTCAAATTAAAAAAAAACTAAAGCTTAATAATTAAAATTTAATAAGTGATTAAATTATAAACTTATAAAATTAATATTAAAAAAATATAATTAAAAAAATTAAAAATTTAATACTTGTTATATCAATAATTTTACTGTTAGTATAAAATTAATATAACCAAACACCTATATAATTTTATTATTTATATCATCCTAACAGTGTAAGGGCATGCATTTGTACCAGCTTCCTTATTTTGTATCCCTAAAAATAATATAAAATAATAATATTCTTATTTTAGAGAATCAAAATATAAATTATTTTACATCAACTTTCTTATCATTATCCATATATCATTTAAATATTCATTAAAACAACTAACTTTTCAACCACCTCAACCACTTAATTACTTATTCATATATATTTAAATATTCATTAAAACAAACAACTTCTCAACCACCTCAACCACTTAATTTATTTATAACCCATAAATATTTATTCATGGCAGCAATATCTGCCTTTTCTTGATCAGTTTCAATTTTTGCCTTTTGTATCTTTAAGTGTTGCTGAGCAATTTCCATTTTGATTCTTTCGTTCTTCATTCTTTCCTCCGTCCATTTGATAATAGCAGCATCAAATTCAGATACGTTACTTGATTTATCTTTCCCT
Organism: Impatiens glandulifera; assembly: GCF_907164915.1. Lineage (NCBI taxonomy): Eukaryota > Viridiplantae > Streptophyta > Magnoliopsida > Ericales > Balsaminaceae > Impatiens > Impatiens glandulifera. Next base: position 87,944,592 of record NC_061862.1, read on the forward strand.
CTCTTAGTTTCTTTTTTTTCTTTTTTTTGTCCCACGTGCCTCTCCTAATCAATAAAATCAACACTAGTATTCTCTTCATCATTCAAATTAGTTGTGTCACTTGAAGATGTTTTTCTTTTTATTGGTCCTTGACGCATGTATTCTATCCACTTAGAATTAAATCTCAATTTATTCCAGTAGTTTTCTAATCGAAACGGAGTTTTCTGAATCTTATGGTAGATCTTCTTGGCATCCTCAAGCTGAAAGATAAATCTCAAACTTAGTTGATCAATTTGCACTATATAAACTAACCAAGATAAAGTTAAATAGAAAATAATATACAACGTCTATGCCTGTATCACCAGATTTACGGAGGCTTCCTTCTCGCTGTGTGTAATAGCCGCAAAACTTGTTTACAACTTTCTAGATTGTGCTCCATCTATTTGTGAGAGTTTTATCTGTTCGTTGCCCATACTTAGTCTTTTCTATGACTTACTTGTAATATGCTCCTACCTTGCTTCAGTATTGACCAGTGCCGTTCCTGAGATTTTTTAGGCCTTAGGAGAAAACACGAAATTGGGGCCCTACGCATAAACTTCACTTGTGTTTCACCGTTAATCTTCAATAACCTTTCAATATCTACAAAGATGCAACATAAATTGTCAACGAAAGTGATTTCTTCTTGCATTTTTAGATGCAAAATCATTGATAATTGTATCGTAATCAATATATTCCAAAAAATCTTTTTCAATACATAAAATAGCAAGTCAATTCAATCTATCTTGAGACATCAAAGATCTTAGATAATTTTTCAATAATTTTAATTTAGAAAAACTTCTTTCAGCAGAAGCTACTATAACAGGCAATGTTAGTAAAATTTGGTATACAATAGAGACATTAAGATAGCAATCTATTGACATTACAAAATCAAGAATTTCTACAGCGGGCATATTCAAACTAGGTAAAGCAACTTGTAGTATTTTTAGTTAAGAAAACAAATCACTCAAATTAACATCACACGTACCTTCATGAGAAAATACATTACAAAATGTGCTACACTTTTCTTTCAATTTGCTTTCATTCAATGCTTTCAACTTTCCAGAATTCATAATGAACCCAAATAAGTCTTCAAACTCATTCAATTGTTCAAACCTATGTTGAATTTTCACTTTTAATGGTTAAACCTTACCTCAAGGCTCAACCCTGCGAAACAGAGTCACCGTCGAAATTATTTTGTTGTCGGTTTCGTTGTCGGTTTCGTTGTCGATGTAGGATACAGAGACTGAGAGAGACAGACAATAGGGTTTTCAATTTTTTGTTCTGATAGTGTTAGTTTGTTTCTCTATTTGGGCTATAGAGCCATGGACCAAAAATCAAACATAATAAAAAAAAATTAAAAAATAAGAAACTAAAAATCTTTACTAATACCTAGCATATATATAAAAAAATGGGCCCTTTTTTGGTCCTAGGCCCTAGGCCGTGGCCTAGGTTGCCTACCCCTCCGGGCCGGGCCTGGTATTGACTATTGGTTTGATCCGTTCCATAAATTGGATCAATACTTGTGTTAAGCCAAGCAGAAACCAATAGAAGGTCCTCTTCTGGAGAGAAGTTCTTACTTCGAGCCTTTTTGTATTGATCTTGAGTCTGCAGCTCATTGAACTCATAAGTTGACATAAACTGATCATAATAAACACCACTAGTTTGAGATTGAAATATTTCATTATACACTTCATTATCTACTCCTCCCGCCATTCGTATAATTGGAGAATTATCCATGATAGAAATGGGAGAAAATAGATTATTGATCTAAGAAAAATGGGAGAGATCTAGGAAAAATAACAACAAAAGGGAAAAACAATGGCGGGATTGTTAGAAATGAAAAGAGAAATGGTGGAATGGTTAACCATGAAAAAGAAAATATATTATTTTATTATTTAGGAATGCTACAGTTATCCCTAAATATAAAGATTCACTGTTCATCATCCATAAAAAAATATAAGGATAGAGAATTTGATAAAGCATTTTTTTTACAACTTTTATATTATTCATCTTCATAATAGAGATATAACACATTTTAAGGATTCTACTACAAATGCCCTATTTTGTACCAACTTCCCTATTTTGTATCCCTAAAAATAATATAAAATAATAATATCCCTATTTTAGAGAATCAAAATATAAATTATTCTACATCAACTTCTTTATCCTTATCCATATATCATTTAAATATTCATTAAAACAACCAACTTTTCAACCACCTCAACCACTTAATTACTTATTCATATTTATTTAAATATTCATTAAAACAAACAACTTCTCAACCACCTCAACCACTTAATTTATTTATAATCCTTAAATATTTATTCATGGTAGCAATATTTGCCTTTTCTTGACCAGCTTCAATTTTAGCCTTTTGTATCTTTAAGTGTTGCTGAGCAATTTCCATTTTGATTCCTTCGTTCTTCATTTTTTCCTCCGTCCATTTGATAATAGCAATATCAAATTCAGATATGTTACTTGATTTATCTTTCCCTCTCTTAGCTTCTTTTAATGCTTTCTTTTGTCCCATGGGCCTCTCCAAATTAATAAAATCAACACTAGTATTCTCTTCATCATTCAAATTAGTTGTGTCACTTGAAGATGTTTTTCTTTTTGTTGGTCCTTTGACGTATGTATTCTATCCACTTAGTATTAAATCTCAATTTATTTAAACAATTTTCTAATCGAAACGGAGTTTTCTGAATATCATGGTAGATCTTCTTGGCACCCTCAAGCTGAAAGATAAATCTCAAACTTAGTTCATAAATTTGCACTATATAAACTAACCAAGATAAAGTTAAATAGAAAATAATATACCATGTCTATGCTTGTATCAACAGATTTACGGAGGCTTCCTTCTCGCTGTGTGTAATATCCGCAAAACTTTTTACAGCTTGCTGGATTGTGCTCCATCTATTTGTGAGAGATTTATCTGTTTGTTGCCCATACTTAGTCTTTTCTATGACTTTCTTGTAATATGCTCCTACCTTGCTCCAAAATTGACTATTGGTTTGATCCGTTCCATGAATTGGATCAATACTTGTGTTAAGCCAAGCAGAAACCAATAGAAGGTTCTCTTCTGGAGAGAAGTTCTTACTTCGATCCTTTTTGCATTGATCTTGAGTCTGCAGCTCATTGAACTCATAAGTTGACATAAACTGATCATAATCACCACCACTTGTTTGAGATTGAAATGTTTCATTATACACTTCATTATCTACTCTTCCCGCCATTCGTATAATTGGAGAAATATCCATGATAGAAATGGGAGAAAAAAAGTTATTTTTTCTGAGAAAAATTGTAGATATCTAGGAAAAATAGCAACAAAAGGAAAAAAAATGGCGGAGAAAAAAAATGGCGGGATTGTTAGAAATGAAAAGAGAAATGGCGGGATGGTTAGCCATGAAAGAGAAAATATATTATTTTATTATTTAGGAATGCTACAGTAATCATTAAATATAAATATTCATTGTTCATCATCCGTAAAAAATATAAGGATATAGAATTTGATAAAGCATTTTTTTTACAACTTTTATATTATTTATCTTCATAATAGAGATAGAACACATTTTAAGGATTCTGCTACAAATGCCCTTAAGGCATTTGTACCAGTTTCCCTATTTTGTATCTCTAAAAATAATATAAAATAATAATATCCATATTTTAGAGAATTAAAATACAAATTATTCTATATCAGCTTCCTTATCATTATCCGTACATCATTTAAATATTTATTAAAATAACCAACTTTTCAACCACCTCAACCATTTAATTACTTATTCATATATATTTAAATATTCATTAAAACAATCAACTTCTCAACCACCACAACCACTTAATTTATTTATAACCCTTAAATATTTATTAATGGTAACAATATCTGTCTTTTCTTGATCAACTTCAATTTTAGCCTTTTGTATCTTTAAGACTATCCACATCAGGGTATCAAAATTTTTCATTTAATACTCTGCCACGTCAGCTTAACACCTATTTTAACACCCACTTTTTAGCATATCCTACAGTAGAGTGTTATTCAAGTTATCAAAATTACTTTTTCACTTTCTCTCACTACCACATCATTTATACATAATTTCATTTTTTTAACCATGGGTAATTCATCATGTTTTGGTTCGAAGGTTGTATATTTGGGTTTTGAGCTTGATTTGGAAAGTAATTTGGAAAGAAGTTGTAGTTTTGTGAAGGATCCATTAAAGAGTTTGAAGACTTCAAAAGAAATGTGATACAAAGAAGGATGATAATATGGTGGAAAATTTCAGAAATTTTTTGGTGTTCAAATGATACAAACTAAGTCTCTATTTATAGATCTCGAAAAATAAAAAATAATGTTATATATATATATATATTTTTTATCAATTATTATGCAAAAATGTATTTAAAAAAGAAAACAAAAACAAAAAAGGAACCACCAGCGCTGCCACTTGGCACGCTGTGATTGGGCCACATCAAATTTGGTCATGTATCAAAATTTGATACCCATATTTTAACACTTAATTTTGATACTCTGCTGCACCATTTGATATTATTTTAACACTCATTTGATACCTTATTTGACACCCTACTGTGGATAGTCTAAGTGTTGCTTAACAATTTCCATTTTGATTCCTTCGTTTTTCATTTTTTCCTCCGTCCATTTGATAATAGCAGCATCAAATTCAGATATATTACTTGATTTATCTTTCCCTCTCTTAACTTCTTTTTTGCTTTCTTTTGTCCCATAGGCCTCTCCAAATCAATAAAATCAGTACTAGTATTCTCTTGATCATTCAAATTAGTTGTGTCACTTGAAGATGTTTTTCTTTTTGTTGGTCCTTGACGCATATATTCTATCCACTTAGCATTAAATCTCAATTTATTCCAGCAGTTTTCTAATCGAAATGGAGTTTTCTGAATCTCATGGTAGATCTTTTTGGCATCCTCAAGCTGAAAGATAAATCTCAAACTTAGTTCATCAATTTGCACTATATAAACTAACCAAGATAAAGTTAAATAGAAAATAATATACCATGTCTATGCTTGTATCAACAGATTTACGGAGGCTTCCTTCTCGATGTGTGTAATAGCCGCAAAACTTGTTTACAACTTGCTGGATTGTGCTCCATCTATTTGTGAGAGATTTATCTGTTTGTTGCCCATACTTAGTCTTTTCTATGACTTTCTTGTAATATGCTCCTACCTTGCTCCAAAATTGACTATTATTTTGATCCATTCCATGAATTGGATAAATACTTGTGTTAAGCCAAGCAGAAACCAATAGAAGGTTCTCTTCTGGAGAGAAGTTCTTACTTCGATCCTTTTTGTATTGATCTTGAGTCTGCAGCTCATTGAACTCATAAGTTGACATAAACTGATCATAATCACCACCACTAGTTTGAGATTGAAATGTTTCATTATACACTTCATTATCTACTCCTCCCGCCATTCGTATAATTGGAGAAATATCCATGATAGAAATGGGAGAAAATAAGTTATTTATTTGAAAAAAATTGGAGATATCTAGGAAAAATAGCAACAAATGGAAAAAAAATGGCGGAGAAAAAAAATGGCAGGTTTGTTAGAAATGAAAAGAGAAATGGCGGGATGGTTAGCCATTAAAGAGAAAATATATTATTTTATTATTTAGGAATGTTACAGTAATCATTAAATATAAATATTCATTGTTCATCATCCATAAAAAAATATAAGGATATAGAATTTGATAAATCACTTTTTTTACAACGTTTATATTATTTATCTTCATAATAGAGATAGAACACATTTTAAGGATTCTGCTACAAATGCCCTTAGGGCATTTGTACCAGTTTCCCTATTTTGTATCTCTAAAAATAATATAAAATAATAATATCCATATTTTAGAGAATTAAAATATAAATTATTCTATATCAGCTTCCTTATCTTTATCCATTTATCATTTAAATATTTATTAAAATAACCAACTTTTCAACCACCTCAATAATTTAATTACTTATTCATATATATTTAAATATTCATTAAAACAATCAACTTCTCAACCACCTCAACCACTTAATTTATTTATAACCCTTAAATATTTATTAATGGTAACAATATCTGTCTTTTCTTGATCAGCTTCAATTTTAGACTTTTGTATCTTTAAGACTATCCACATCAGGGTATCAAATTTTTTCATTTAATACTCTGCCACGTCAGCTTAACACCTATTTTAACACCCACTTTTTAGCATATCCTACAGTAGAGTGTTATTCAAGTTATCAAAATTACTTTTTCACTTTCTCTCACTTCCACATCATTTATACATAATTTAATTTTTTTTAACCATGTGTAATTCATCATGTTTTGGTTCGAAGGTTGTATATTTGGGTTTTGAGCTTGATTTGGAAAGTAATTTGGAAAGAAATTGTAGTTTTGTGAAGGATCCATTAAAGAGTTTGAAGACTTCAAAAGAAATGTGATACAAAGAATGGTTATAATATGGTGGAAAATTTCAGAAATTTTTTGGTGTTCAAATGATACAAATAAGTCTCTATTTATAGATCTCGAAAAATAAAAAATAATGTTATATATATATTTTTTTTGATCAATTATTATGCAAAAGTGTATTTAAAAAAGAAAACAAAAACAAAAAAGAACCACCAGCGCTGCCACTTGGCACGCTGTGATTGGGCCACATCAAATTTGGTCCTGTATCAAAATTTGATACCCATATTTTAACACTTAATTTTGATACTCTGCTGCACCATTTGATATTATTTTAACACTCATTTGATACCTTATTCGACACCCTACTGTGGATAGTCTAAGTGTTGCTTAACAATTTCCATTTTGATTCCTTCGTTCTTCATTTTTTCCTCCGTCCATTTGATAATAGCAGCATCAAATTCAGATATGTTACTTGATTTATCTTTCCCTCTCTTAACTTCTTTTTTGCTTTTTTTTGTCCCATAGGCCTCTCCAAATCAATAAAATCAGCACTAGTATTCTCTTCATCATTCAAATTAGTTGTGTTACTTGAAGATGTTTTTCTTTTTGTTGGTCCTTGACGCATGTATTCTATCCACTTAGCATTAAATCTCAATTTATTCCAGCAGTTTTCTAATCGAAATGGAGTTTTCTGAATCTCATGGTAGATATTTTTGGCATCCTCAAGCTGAAAGATAAATCTCAAACTTAGTTCATCAATTTGCACTATATAAACTAACCAAGATAAAGTTAAATAGAAAATAATATACCATGTCTATGCTTGTATCAACAGATTTACTGAGGCTTCCTTCTCGATGTGTGTAATAGCCGCAAAACTTGTTAAAAGCTTGCTGGATTGTGCTCCATCTATTTGTGAGAGATTTATCTGTTTGTTGCCCATACTTAGTCTTTTCTATGACTTTCTTGTAATATGCTCCTACCTTGCTCCAAAATTGACTATTGGTTTGATCCATTCCATGAATTGGATCAATACTTGTGATAAGCCAAGCAGAAACCAATAGAAGGTTCTCTTCTGGAGAGAAGTTCTTACTTCGATCCTTTTTGTATTGATCTTGAGTCTGCAGCTCATTGAACTCATAAGTTGACATAAACTGATCATAATCACCACCACTAGTTTGAGATTGAAATGTTTCATTATACACTTCATTATCTACTCCTCCCGCCATTCGTATAATTGGAGAAATATCCATGATAGAAATGGGAGAAAATAAGTTATTTATCTGAGAAAAATTGGAGATATCTAGGAAAAATAGCAACAAATGGAAAAAAATGGCGGAGAAAAAAAATGGCGGGATTGTTAGAAATGAAAAGAGAAATGGCGGAATGGTTAGCCATGAAAAGAAAAAAATATATTATTTTATTATTTAGGAATGTTACAGTAATCATTAAATATAAATATTCATTGTTCATCATCCATAAAAAAATATAAGGATATAGAATTTGATAAAGCACTTTTTTTTACAACTTTTATATTATTTATCTTCATAATAGAGATAGAACACATTTTAAGGATTCTGCTACAATTTGTACCAGTTTCCCTATTTTGTATCTCTAAAAATAATATAAAATAATAATATCCATATTTTAGAGAATTAAAATATAAATTATTCTATATGAGCTTCCTTATCCTTATCCATTTATCATTTAAATATTTATTAAAATAACCAACTTTTCAACCACCTCAACCATTTAATTACTTATTCATATATATTTAAATATTCATTAAAACAATCAACTTCTCAACCACCACAACCACTTAATTTATTTATAACCCTTAAATATTTATTAATGGTAATAATATCTGTCTTTTCTTGATCAGCTTCAATTTTAGCCTTTTGTATCTTTAAGACTATCCACATCAGGGTGTTAAATATTTTCATTTAATACTCTGCCACGTCAGCTTAACACCTATTTTAACACCCACTTTTTAGCATATCCTACGGTAGAGTGTTATTCAAGTTATCAAAATTACTTTTTCACTTTCTCTCACTTCCACATCATTTATACATAATTTCATTTTTTTTAACCATGGGTAATTCATCATGTTTTGGTTTGAAGGTTGTATATTTGGGTTTTGAGCTTGATTTGGAAAGTAATTTGGAAAGAAGTTGTAGTTTTGTGAAGGATCCATTAAAGAGTTTGAAGACTTCAAAAGAAATGTGATACAAAGAAGGATGATAATATGGTGGAAAATTTCAGAAATTTTTTGGTGTTCAAATGATACAAACTAAGTCTCTATTTATAGATCTCGAAAAATAAAAAATAATGTTATATATATATATATTTTTTGATCAATTATTATGCAAAAGTGTATTTAAAAAAGAAAACAAAAACAAAAAAGTAACCACCAGCGCTGCCACTTGGCACGCAGTGATTGGGCCACATCAAATTTGGTCCTGTATCAAAATTTGATACCCATATTTTAACACTTAATTTTGATACTCTGCTGCACCATTTGATATTATTTTAACACTCATTTGATACCTTATTTGACACCCTGCTGTGGATAGTCTAAGTGTTGCTTAGCAATTTCCATTTTGATTCCTTCGTACTTCATTTTTTCCTCCGTCCATTTGATAATAGCAGCATCAAATTCAGATATGTTACTTGATTTATCTTTCCCTCTCTTAGTTTCTTTTTTGCTTTCTTTTGTCCCATAGGCCTCTCCAAATCAATAAAATCAGCACTAGTATTCTCTTCATCATTCAAATTAGTTGTGTCACTTGAAGATGTTTTTCTTTTTGTTGGTCCTTGACGCATGTATTCTATCCACTTAGCATTAAATCTCAATTTATTCCAGCAGTTTTCTAATCGAAACGGAGTTTTCTGAATCTCATGGTAGATCTTCTTGGCATCCTCAAGCTGAAAGATAAATCTCAAACTTAGTTCATCAATTTGCACTATATAAACTAACCAAGATAAAGTTAAATAGAAAATAATATACCATGTCTATGCTTGTATCAACAGATTTACGGAGGCTTCCTTCTCGATGTGTGTAATAGCCGCAAAACTTGTTTACAGTTTGCTGGATTGTGCTCCATCTATTTGTGAGAGATTTATCTGTTCGTTGCCCATACTTAGTCTTTTCTATGACTTCCTTGTAATATGCTCCTACCTTGCTCCAGTATTGACTATTGGTTTGATCCGTTCCATGAATTGGATCAATACTTGTGTTAAGCCAAGCAGAAACCAATAGAAGGTCCTCTTCTAAAGAGAAGTTCTTACTTTGAGCCTTTTTGTATTGATCTTGAGTCTGCAGCTCATTGAACTCATAAGTTGACATAAACTGATTATAATCACCACCACTAGTTTGAGATTGAAATGTTTTATTATACACTTCATTATCCACTCCTCCCGCCATTCGTATAATTGCAGAAATATCCATGATAGAAATGGGAGAAAATATATTATTGATCTAAGAAAAATGGGAGAGATTTAAGAAAAATATCAACAAAAGGAAAAAAAAGGCGGAGAAAAACAATGGCAGGATTGTTAGAAATGAAAAGAAAAATAGCGGGATGGTTAACCATTAAAGAGAAAATATATTATTTTATTATTTAGGGATGCTACAATAATCCCTAAATATAAAGATTCACTGTTCATCATCCCTAAAAAATTATAAAGATTGAGAATTTGATAAAACATTTTTTTTTACAATTTTTATATTATTTATCTTTATAATAGAGATAGAACACATTTTAAGAATTCGGCTACAAATGCCCTAATACCCACTACCAAACACCACCTTAAACCACCTTAAAGTATTATATATTAATAAGATCACATCTAGATTAAATATAACACTTTTATTAATAAAATATTTCATATTTAATTTTTCTAATATTTTTTAAGTAATTTTTTTATATATAGTTATTATTATTATTATTCTTTTTTACTTTTATGTTTTTATATTTTAATTAATTTATTATAATTTTACTATTAATATATAATATTTAAAATTAATTATATAAATATGAATATGATATTATTAATTATTAAAAAAATTATTTTATTTAAATAATTATAAATCATGTTTTATTTTAAATAATTTATTGATATTATTTAAATAATTGAAATATTTCTTTAATAAATAAACTAAAATTTCTATTATTATTTTAATTATAAAATAATGAATAATATAATTATAAAATAATATATATAATTATAATTTAATTATAATGATAAGAGTGAAAATTGAATGATAGGTGAGAAAGTGAAATCTCGGGAACATAGGAGGAGCTATCGTTGCGGGCTGCGGGCTGCGGCAGGGTATCTGAATAGATGAAAATGCCGATGAAACACTATTGAGCATCGTCGAAGATTCAAGCGCAAGAGGCGAGGACGGATTGAAAGAATTTGGTCCATCAAAGTTCACCAATGGTTTTTTTCGATGACCGGACGTACGGATTCTGGATCGGTAAAGCTGGAGAGAGAAGGGATCAGCGGCCATGGCAAGTGTAAGAAAGAGCAAATCAGGAATAGAGTTAAGGAATATTAATAAAAAAAATATCATTAAACTATTATTTATTGACTACTTTTATAAATGAATAATAGTCATCAAGCAAGCTTGTGAAATAAATAAATTATTTTTTTATTTAAAAAAAACTAGAGAAGTAATACTCCCACTTATTTCAAAGACAAATTAATGTATCAAATTTAATTTATATTATTACATGAATAATTTAAGTAAAATTTTAAAAAAAATCTGTTTAATTTCTATTTCTAAGTGAAATTTAATAATAATATGTGTGATATAAGTCTAATTAAATATTTAGTCTGGTTTAAAGAAACGCGTACTGATCACTCGAAAATATAAATAAAGTAAAAACTCTTTAAACTAATAATGTCGGGATCGGATAAATTTATTAATTTATCGATTAATTAATGATTATTATATTATCAATAAATTAATAATTATTAATTTAAAAAGTTTTTAATCGATTTAACGTATATTTCATATATCCGTATAAAATAAGTAATTATACATACCAAATAAAAAGACAAATTAGTTTATGCCTCTTAAAATTACGTTGTAACGAACAATGAGACTCCAAGTTTAGCATTAATGACTTTTGAAATATTACTGTAAATATAAACAAGAGGAACAAATGTGAATGTATTATTAAACAAGTTTGACATATAATATATAAATTACATGAATGTGTCAGAGTATTCAAATCATATCTCACAAGATGGCTTCTCATCAGGAGTTGCAAAATCAACTATATCAGATCAAATACGTAAAGAGTTGTGTGAGTATAAGAGAGATAATCATGCAAGCACAAAAAAAGACTTGTAGAGATGGTTTGAGGGAAAATTTTAGTTGAAAGTTAGTCAAAGAACAATATCAAACACACTTACACTTAAGGGGTCAGATGGCTATCTCTCTACTGAAATAGAAAAGGGAAGAGTATAGTTCAAAAGACATAAACCAACAAAATATCCTAACATGTAGAAGGTTGTTTATGAGTGGTTTCTCCAACATCAAGAATGTGTGAATATCACAGGAGAATTAATTTTATAGAAGGCAAGAGATACAATGAAACTTGTGTACCCTCATGATGATTCAGAATTTAACTTCTCTATAAGATGGCTTGGGAAATTCAAGCACCGACATGGCAAAAAGTCATTTCGTCGTTTTGGCGAGAGTAGGTATGTTGATGTACAAGACATAGAGCAGAAATTGATATTGATTCGGGAGAAATGGATCAATTTTTTATGAAAGATATTTTCAATATGGATGAAACTGGGATGTTTTATAGGCTACAAGTTGATCATTCACTAGCAATAAAACAACTTGAAGGAATAAAACAAGATAAAGAAAGGTTGACGATAGTTATTTGTTGCAATGAAGATGGCTCTGAAAAAATTCCTCTATGGATTATTGGGAAATATGCAAAGCCTCGTTGCTTTAAGAATGTCAACATGAATAATATGGATTGTTAGTATCGAGCTAACAAAAGAGCATGGATGACTAATGTACTTTTTGATGAATATGTTCGTTCATTTGACCAAATGATGCATGGTAGAAAAGTTCTATTTTTGGTGGATAATTGTCCAACACATCCAAGAAATATTGAAGGGCTAAGAAACGTTGAATTGTTCTTCTTGCCACCCAATATGTCATCAAAGATTCAACCTTGCGATGTTAGAATAATTAGAGCTTTCAAGATGCATTACTGTAGAAGGTTTTACCGTAAAATATTTGAAGGTTATGAGGTGGGAAAATACGATCCAGGGAAGATAAATGACCTTAATGCTATCAATTTGGCAATCCCAGCTTGGATGATAGATGTTCGAAAAGAAATAACAGTGAATTGTTTTTTACACAGTAAAATTCGTTCAGCTAGTGATGTTGTAAGAAATTTTGATGAAGAAACTCAAGACCTTGAGACTATGATCAATCGATGCGGCTATTATAATAAGATGGATATCAATAATCTAATGAACTACACATGAGAAAATGAAGCATGTTCGGAGGTTCAGAGTTTAGAAGATATTGTGGGTACTATCATTGGGAATAATGCAGAGGATGACGTCGAAGATGATATAGTGTCTTTGGAGCCTATTACGCGAAAGGAAGCACTTATGGCTTCAAACACTCTTCACAACTTTGATACAATACAAAAATACAACACCTGAGTTATTAAATGTGGTAAGAAAAGTTAGAGATTAGTTCCAAATAGACTTGAACTTTAAAGGAGGCTAGCCAACTATTGAATCATATTTCAATAGAGTGTAATATATATGTTTTCAGTTTCTATAAATTATTAATTTATGATTTTCTTGGAACCGAAAATTATAAAGGGATCTCCCAAAAAAATATTATCTTATTATTTTATCGAGTTTTTAATTTTTTATATTGGTCTAAGTCGGGACCGGACAAAATTATTATTTTAAAGAGTTTATTAATTTACCGAATATTAATTTAAAGAGTTTTTACTGTAAAATGGATTTGAATTTTTTTATTTATGTGATCATTTTATCGTTCAATTTGATTGCAAGTATGAAAAATAGATAAACATTGAGCGATAGTAACATAATAGATTAATATTGAGCGATAGTAACATAATAAATTCTCAATTTTATACCATCAAGCATACATAATATCAAATTTATAAAAAAAACAGAAATAAATCAAACTATTAAACCACCCAATCTAAACTAAAAAAAAATCTATAAATGTATATTTAGTCTAATAGTATCATTCTTATCATAAGTCTATATATATATATATATATATATAATTTTACATGGGATCTTGAACAAATTTTTACATAATTATTATTTATAATTTATGATTTCTTACTAAGTTTAATCGTCTCATATTCTACATAGATTGTTTACTTTTAAAAAAATTATAATTTAATAATATTTTATATGGCAAGGTAGTGTTTATTATGAGGTCATGTTTATATAGGTATAATTTTGTTGTACTAATTTGCTTTTTCTTGTTGGGTGGAGATAATTTTATGTCATATGATGTAAACATAGTTAAAAATTCTCATAAAATCAAGAATACTGTCATCTATAAGGGTAGTGTACTATATTATCATTTTATGGATGTGTTCGATTAACATATTTAATATGATCACTTATTACTCGTAACAATGTATTAACCTATAATTTTTATAGCCTAGGGAAAAATAATATCTTGGATTCGCCTTTGCTCATAATGAGATTAATTTCTTTCAATTTAGAGAGGAATGGAGAATTTCTTAATATTCGGTAATCAAATCAAACTCTTGAAAAAACTCCTCAATTTATTCTTATTCTCGATCCTTCGGTACAAAACTCACTTACGAAACATGCCCTTATTACTTTTTGCTCTTCTAATCCTTTTGAAACTGCCACACGGTAACTGAACTGAACTATCCCGTTTGGGATGGTTTTTCCCCGAAACCGAACAGGGATGGCGGGGATGGTATTTTAGTCCCCGCTCCGATCTCACTCTGATTCTGCCACGAACATTATAAACACAATTAAATGTATAAAATCATCATATATATATATATATTTATTATATTTTATAAGAGTCGTAAGTTTATTTCTTTATTATAATATAAAATTTCAATATATTACATATATTATATTAAAAATTCATTTATATAATTTTTATTGTATAATTTTTTAAAAATATTTTATAAACGGTGTCCCGCGGAGATTTTCCGAAACCAAACGAGACGGAGATGGTATTAAAAAAGTTCCCAAAATAAAAATAAGGTGGAGATGATAATGCATTATTCGTCGTGCACCGCTCCATTGTCATTCCTACAAGTGGTACTCAAACATTGGTCTCAAATTTGAAATGTGAATAATTAAACCATTGGATCACTTGCGATTGTTAAAATCAATTTATAATTTTATTTATGTATACATATATAATCATTGTTAATAAAAAAAATAGAATGAATAAAAAAATTAATTTTATAAATAATAGATAGGTAGAAAACATATAAAAATATATATTAATTTGATTAAATACATTTTTAATTTAATTATTTATATTTTATATATTTAAATTATTATTTTATATAATAATATAATAAATGTTATCATCAATTAATATTTTTACAAATATTACTCCATCTTAATTAATTTAAAATATTTTAAGAATTATAATGCAATAACTTAACAAAAATAATTATATTATCTTATTTTAATTTTTTTTGATATTTTATTGAATATATAATTGATAGAATCTTATGTTATTTTTTAATTATACTTAAAAAGTTATGTTGTCTTAAGTTGACATTATCGATCTTATCTTAAAAGAGAATTATGTCCAACCGATTTGACACCATCACCCACTCTTACTTTAAACATTAAACACAACTGACAAGTCATATCGATCATTTCATATCCTAACTCTGAATATTTTTCTCCATTCGCGACTCATCATATTATCGACCACCTTCTACCCTCACGTTGTGCATTTTTCTCCATCTGACTCGTTATTATATCAACCAACATCTACCAGCACTTTGAACATTATGCACTAACCAAGTCATCATTATTGATCAACTACACCTTCATTTTGGGTATTTTGATCCAATTCAAATCATCATTATATTAATCTTTATAATACCTCCTTTAAAATCCGTATCAGTTGAGACTCGAACCCTTGTCTCAAATTTGAAATGTGAAAATTTTAACCACTACACCATTTGTGATTATTGAATTTAATTTATAATTTTGTATATGTATATATATTTTATATATAAACTCATAAAGGGAGACAAATAATCAAAGAAATTTATTTGTGACTCGTCATATTATCGACCACCTTCTATGTTAGGATCGGGATCGCCGATAGGGGACCGAGGTCCTGCTAACGGGAATTGCTTACAACAACACACACACCAATTGGCACTAATCCGGTTAAAGATTAGAACCGTTCTTAACACTACGCAAGTTGTTACAAACTCTTGAACCGAGTTCAAGGGCGGAAATGTCTGTTTCAACCTGAAGCAACACACGCGGTTCGGTTTAAGAAAGTAGAATAGAGAAATCGGTTGGACTGAGGTAAAGTCGGTTGAGTTGATAAAATGATGGTTCGGTTTGGTTGGAGTAGTTAGTGATTCAGTTCGGTTGATAGTATAGCCTAAAATAAAGTAAGAACACAAAACAAAATTTTATGAATGTTCGGAGTAAACTCTCCTACGTCACCCCTTCTTCTCAAACAGTGAGAAAGATATTCACTAATGGAATATTCAACAACACACAATACAATACGATCGGGTCTTATTTACTGCTCGTCGTTAATTTTACAACACTCACACAGTGATGTAATACACTTTTACAACAGAATGTTTAATGTTTACAACTGTTTCACTTTGATCAAGAAAACTGTATAAATTCCGTATGTTTTTCAGATCGCATCAGCTCAAGTTCGATTAGGTGAGACCAAGTTCAGATGGCGTGCCTTTCTTCAATGCTTTGGCTTCCTTTTATATGGGAAATATGACAACAGTCATATTTCTCTCTCTTGAGTTGATTGGTCACAGAAAGCCGTGCCGGTCAGAGTAGATAGCGTGCATGCTTTGCCTTTTGTACACATGACAACCATGCATTAGGCGGTCGCCTGTACCGTGAAGGTTGCTTGTGGACTTGGATAAAATTTGTAATCATTAGATTGTTGCATGCCTTATTTCAGATCCTTCTTCTGCATATTTCCAAGGAATATTCATTACGTCATCTTTAGATTATCCATAGCTTTGAATAATCTTCTTGTTAGTTTTAGGATCTTTAGTACGTTGAGTCAGCCGGACATTATCTGTTTGCAACTCTAGCCGGATTTGAAGTTAAGCCGATCCGGGTACTGCGGATGTGATTGAGCCGATTCGGTTTCTCCGAGAGGATGGGTTAATTTAGGCATTTCAGTTTGGCCGTTCTGGTTGATGATGTTCATGCACGCATAGTTAAGAATTGATTAAGTTCTTTGGATAATTAATTTTTTCTTTTTAATAAATTAACTATCTTGATTTTTCTAACAATTTCTCCCTTTTTGATTATTTAAAATAAATATTCAAAATTTGTGATCATTGGCCGGTTTCAAAGAACTTCAATTTATTTGGCCGGTTTTTAGAGAATCTGTTTATAAAAATATCTTTATCAATTTCTCCCTTTTTTATGTTTTTGGCCGAAAAGTATCAAAACTAGTATGATGAACAACTAAGAGTTTAACCAGGGTGGTTCAAAAATATCATAGGTTTTAGAATATAAATTTAGACCCAAATTTCAAAAATATATTAATTCATAGAATATAGGTTTTAAAAACATAGAAAGTCAGGAACAAATAATAAGTTCAAGAGTTTGGTTTTCCCCCTTGTTCTTTTGTTTTTGCTTCTTCTCTTCTCTCTCCCTTCTTTCCGCGTCGAATTCCCAACCGGTTAAGAAAGGTGATCTCAGAGCGGTTCGATCGAAGTTGAAGAAGCCGCCTTCCAATTTTGTCAGTCGAGTATGGGCCCCGGAAGGTGGAGTTCTCCTACCCCACATGAAATTTGCAATAGTTTCGTCATGTGTGCCTTGATCCGGCTGAGTGTTTGAGGGTACAGAAGGAGTCAGTACTGCTCTGTTTATTCCTTTCCTTGTATTTAGAGGAGCATCATCCTCCTCTTAGCCATCAACAAATGGGATATTTAAGCTTTCTTCTAGAATCGCAGTCGTTTGAATATTTCTATGTTCGGGCCGAGTTATTACTTTGGCCACTTCTTTTCTTTTCCGTTTATTTGTCTGTGCCCTTGTCATCATAGCAACAGACTGTGAGTCTTGATTCCCAGCCGCCTCGGCATCTTCTAGTTTGGCTGCTCCAGTAATTGGCCCATCTCACTACTGACTCAATGATCCGCTTGTCCTATCATAACCGATTAATTTTGTCACTTTATCGGTTATATAATTTCAATGATCAATACCAAACCGATAATTTTGTTGTAATATCGGTTAGGTATTGTGGTTAATGAAATCTATCTTTCGTTCAAAAATTTCGGTTCAAACTTCCATTGTTAAACCAGGCACCTTCTCAGGGAGAAGCTACCGCTCCTTTCACCTATTCAAACCAAAAATCAACTAAAACCGGAAAATTTCAAAATCAAAACATTGGGAAAAGACGTGTTCACTTCTCGAAAGTAGTGACTAGTTCAGATAGGCATGATAGTCTACATTGTACCTTCTCAAACATATTCTCTTGAAAATGTAACATATCTTCAAAGTACATTCAATGCGAAAATATTGACAACACGTAACGGTCATATATTTTGAAATATTCTCATTAAATGTTTTGTAACCGCTCCACTATATAAGGAACACATCCACTCATAAATCAAATCACAACTCTTTGCCTCTCTCTCTCTCTCTAAGTCTAAAAACTGGTGTATCTCTCAATTTTTAGATGAATGCTCAACTCCGAAACTCCATAATCATCAACTTTGAATCAATCCAAAGTTACCAAATTCTTGAAGGATCAAATAACATCCTCGAAGAGGAAGTTACCAAATTCTTTAACAATGCTGACGTGAGAAATGATGGAAGTATCACAACCTACATAGACTACGACTTCTATCAGCTCACTAAGGACTCACTAAGTATCACAACAATTGTTTTTTAAATTTAAAATATAAAGGGTTATTAGTCAAGTTGGTTAAATAGTTGTACTTGTTTTTTTTTTGTGTTGCAAATTTGAAACTTATATTTATCCTATTTGTTTATTTATTTTTTAAATTAACCGTTTCAAATTAATGGGCAGATCAACTTATTACTCGACCCAAGTATTCATTTACTCTCATATTCAAACAAATCAAAGTTATTGTAAAATTTGAAATTAAGTATTATTATATATATATATATATATATTTATAATTTACCATTAATAAATAAACTTTATATTTGGGCCATTTTTTTAACAACTCACATTTATTAATTTTAAAACCTTACCAATCATAAATAAAATTCTTTAATTTAAAAATGATGAAGAAACTTATGTTTTTTCTTTTTTATTAATTATTTGATATCTATAATTCTTTTAATTCCGCTTACAAACAAATTATTTAATTGTTCATGATGATATTAAATTTTTGGTAAGATTATTTGGTGATTAAAAACTGAATAATTAGTAATATTTCAACTTTAATTTTTTTTTATTTTAAATAGATCCTTTGTAAAAGATAGGATAGAAAAATATATCTTCTATTTTTAATAATCAAACAAACCTTAAATATGTATTTCAAAATATAAATCATATTTGGTCCTCCATATGAAAGATAAAATCAAGTAACTTTTTATTGAAAAAAAGAAAAATATCTTAATATCCGATTATTTAATTTTTTATGTTGTTAAGAAGGGACGTATACGGATTCAAAAATTGATCATTAACACAATCGAATGGTATAGACAACCCACCAACGATTGAAAGTATTATTCAAACTATAAAAATTCAAGACATAAAAAACAATCTAGTTAAATAAGATGCCAGACCAAACAAAACGAAACATTAACTCAAATCAGAATGATAGAAAGAAAAATAAAACAACCTCTGATACTAAAAAAAAATATTGAAGGGGCCAACAAAATTTGACATTTCTCTTCATAAAATTTATTTTTCTAGAGAGAAGTTATCGGAGGGGCCAACTATCATAATATTCTATACATTAAATAAAATATTTTTTAAATATATATCTAAATATTTAAGAAAAGTTTATATTACATACGTTCAAATGCTAGAAGTTAAGAAAAGTTATCTAAAATTCTTGTCTTCTTGAAGTTTGTTTAACTTGAATTCTCAATGAACGTGGTTGAATATTGTCTTCATGATGTTGATTTGTTTTTTTTCTTCCTAGCATTTAAAAGTAGACGGTTGTTAGATGATCCATCATCGGAATCGAATCCTTGATGCTCTCATAGAAATCATCTAGGTCTTGCTTATTTTTTTGTCGATTGTATTCATTATCCAAATCTTTACGGTTGCATCAACTATCCTCCAAAACGTTGTTTTTTAAATCCTCAAGTATCTTGTAAGAATAGTCAATGAAACATGTTTTCATCTTTGATAGTAGACCAAGTCGAATATTAGTATTCCATTCAAAATAACTTAGTAGAGTAAGAATTGTTGATGTGAGAATAATTGACTCTCCTCCATGTAGATAAAATGATCAATCCAATCAAATGTTCATAGTTAAATTTTGACAATTTTCATGTAGTTTGATACTCATGACTATGAGTATTTTAGCAGATATACAAAACCCATTGGGCCAACATCAATTATAAATACCATTTGTCTTATTTAAAATTTTGGGAAAATTAATTTTTTTATAATTCCATTGTCTTTAATTTTGATTTAAAATCAATGATCTCATAAATATTCATAATAAT
The DNA here is from genome assembly GCF_907164915.1 of Impatiens glandulifera. Classification (NCBI taxonomy): domain Eukaryota; kingdom Viridiplantae; phylum Streptophyta; class Magnoliopsida; order Ericales; family Balsaminaceae; genus Impatiens; species Impatiens glandulifera. Next base: position 87,964,953 of record NC_061862.1, read on the forward strand.
ATTACTTTTTATTACATTAATACTATAAGCATCATGTTTAATTTTGAGACTAATAAAGAAAACTTACTTGAATTCTCCAACCACTCTTCTTTTTTTCTTTCAATATTTTGAATCATTTTAAAAAAAAGCTTGTAATCATTTATAGTTTCTTGATCATTGTTCTTGGTTGTTCTTGATCGATTTGTTTGATGAAGTTAGGTTTACGAATTTTTCTGATCTGTCAAGTAAGTTGTTGAAATCGAATATGTGGTTTTCTTTTTTAACCTCGCTCTGATACCATATTAAGATTTATGCATAAGATTAAACGTACCTTATTCGAAGATCAATCACAAATGAATATGAAGTTGAGACTTAAAAAAATATAATAGAGAGCAAGAAACTCATAAATGAATATGAAGTTGAGACTTAAAAAAATATAATAGAGAGCAAGAAACAAAAGAATAGTTTATGTTATTATTTATGTTAGTCAATGTATGTATCAATAAATTTAGGAAATCTTCCTAATTAAAATTTAATACTATCATAATATTTTATACATTAAATAAAATATTTTTATAATACCTCAATATCTATAATAATATTTTATATACTTTAAATAAAGTATTTATAAATATATTTATAAATATATATATATATATATATAATATATATAATATATATATATATATATATATATAATCTCTTTAGTCTAGCGGTAATAAAAGGTGCATACTAATCCTAATGTGTGGGGGTGTGGGGGTGTGGGGGTGTGGGGGTGTGGGGGTGTGGGGGTCTGGGATGTGGGGTGTGGGGTGTTGGGTGTGGGGGTGTGGGGTGTGGGGTGTGGGGTATGGGATATGGGATATGGGATATGGGGTGTGGGGTAATAAAAGGTGCATACTAATCCTAATGTGTGGGGGTGTGGGGGTGTGGGGGTGTGGGGTGTGGGGTATGGGATATGGGATATGGGGTGTGGGGTGTTAAAAGTTAAGTATGTTGGTAGGTTATTTACTTAATTTGTTATTCTATTATATATATATATATATATATATATATATATATATATATATATATATATATATATATATATATATATATATATATATATATATATATATATATATATATAAATACTTTAATTAATTTACAATATGCATGTATATGCCACCTCATTTATTCTTCCTTATCATTCCAAGATTGAGAGGATCATGATTACTAAAAAATTTTAAACGGCAAACATTTGTCTTATTCATTCTTTAATATATTAGTATTATCATCATCGAACGGATACATTAGGATTTAGGAAGAAGATTTATATATAAATAAAATTAATAATTTTTTTTCTAATGACTTTTTTAATTGTCGGAATGTCCTTGTTTTTTATATATATCACCTCTTCTAGACTAGCAAGAATAAGAGGTGTATATTAATTATATATTCCTGGGTTCGAGTCCGTCAGACGGTAAATTCTGCGTCTGGTTAAATGGTTAAGTGTATTTGTAAGAAAATAATATATAAAACAGGAAAAAAAACAGATTTCTAAGAAACCAGAAATGTAAAAACAGAGCTCTTAGAAGATTGAGAAAAAAATGCAGAATGAAACTGAATGTTTGAAGCTTGAAATAAAAAATAATGAAATATGGAAGGTTGGATACAACAAAGGACAAATCTCTATGGACTCAAGAATCAAATTATGACATTGTTGTTCCAAGCTAAGAAACGAGAGATTCAACTAAGTAAGAAAAACACAACAAACCACTATCCAACTCAATATTCACTATCTTCAGGATTGAAACTTACTTAAATAAGAGGAATACAAGAAGATAGTTAGTTGGTCTGTGGAAACAATGAGGGAGCTGAAGTGCCCCAAAACCAAGACCTATACTATCATAAGTAATTCCAGTTGGAAAGTTAATGATGCCTGGAAGAAAAATGTAGGACATAAATATGAAGATTTGTAGAAATATAAAGGTAAAACTTATTTGGGAGATTTTAAACCAAAAGTTGAGATTCTTAAATCCCTTTTGAGTTTAAATTATCGGTTGAAGTGGAGGAAAAAATGCATTAAAGAATTGGAAAATATAGTTGTTGAGAACTACATAGGTATAAATCATGTATCTTTCCCTGTCACCAGGGGCGGAGCCAAGTACAAGCCGGCCCGGACTGTAGCCCGGGTAGCCTTAAACAGACTGTATGTATTTTATCAATAACGACGGTAAATTATTGTTGTTATTGGTTATTTTCCGTCGCTAAAAGGCATTGGTGACAGCAAACTATAAAACTAGCTCGGATAGATTTTTTTAATAAAAAATTAGCCCGGGTAGGTTTCAAATCCTGGCTCCGCCCCTGCCAGTCACTAAGGATGTTTTGCTAAAACAATGGAGCATATAGGACTGGAAAAGGTATCAGTAAATATTCATGATCTCTATTTCTTGAAATTCAAGTAAGGAACAAATCTAGAAAATATTCTGAAGTTGGGACACACATATGTTGGGTCAAACTGTATGAAGTTGGCCTACTCAGCAAACCAAAGGAAACAACTCAAATTTGGTTCAAACTAAGGAACATTCCAGCTCATATGTATAACGCAAAATCACTTAGTCATTTTGCTAGTCTCTTGGGAAAACCATTATATATGAACTCAATAACGGAGGAAAGCGAACACATCACATATGTTAGGATAAACATTGAAGTGCATCCTAGAAGCACTTTACGAGCAAAGATGACAATAGTTGATAGAAAAGACAAACCCACAGACATGAATATTACGTATGAATGGAGGTCAAACAGATGTACATTCTGCAATACTTTTGAACATCCCAATAATAAATGTACAAAAGAAATTGAAGAAAAAAAATAAAAGCTAAAAGTTCAAGAGCAAAATGAGGAAGAAATTGAAGAATCGGATAATCAGAATGAGGAAGCTAAAGATGGAGATGCAGATAATGGGAATGATGATATAATCAAAAGAAATGAAAGATGAAAAATTAGAGAAAGAAGAAGATGAAGAGTTGGAGGAAGAAAAAATGGAAGAATTAGAGGAAGGAAGTGATAAGAATGAAGTGGATCATAATGAAGAAGAAACTTTGAAAGTAGAATGTGAAGGTAAATGTGAAATTTCTAAAATACTGAAATATAATTCATTTTATTAGATTAGTGTTGGCTCCTCTAAAACAAAACTGATCCAAGGGAATAAAGTTAATGCTCACAAACAATCATCATCAAATGCAACAGTTCAATCACCAATAAAGAAGCCTAGAGCCAAACAAGTGATTAGAAAAAGTAGGTGGACTGCGAGAGCAATAGATTGAACAAGAATGTTAAGTAGTATGATTGGTATGTTTTAGTTTTTTTAATCTTTATTTTTATTTATTTCTATTCAGATACTCTAGAGTCATTTAATTTTTTTAATTAAAAATAGGATTTGTGTAACTTTGATAATTGACATTTTCTCTCCCTTTTGGGTTCTTAATAAAAGGATAATAAATTATTTAAAAAAAAAAATATAATTACTTTAATTAATTTACAGTATGCATGTATACGCCACCTCATTTATTCTTCCTTATCATCCCAAGATTGAGAGGATCATGATTACTCACAAATTGTAAAACGGCAAACATTTGTCTTATTCATTCTTTAATATATTAATATTATCATCATCATCGAACGTATACATTAGGATTTAGGAACAAGATTAATATATAAATAAAATTATTCTTTTTTTCTCTCTATTGACTTTTTTTAAGTATCAGAATGTCTTTATTTTATTATCATCACATATAAATATTGCGTTTTGTTCGGGGTATCATGTTTAGTTTAATTGATTTTTTCGTTTTAATTTTTTATATTTGGAATAATATTCTTAATCGTTGGTGGATATGTTGCTGCTCATACCATCTGATTGTGTTAGTGATCATTTTTCGATTCGTGTTTGTCCCCTTTATAACAGCAAAGGAATCGAAATAATAAAAATACTGGATTTATTTATTTATTTTTTTCAATAAAAAGTTAATCGATTTGATTTTTCATATAGAGACCTCCTACCGGTATGAATTTTTCACTATTTTGGTCATATATGTAGATGATCCATTTTTTTTGGCATGACATTTTCTGACGTTGTTTATCAACCCTGAATTAAAGATAATTTTAACTATTGTTCACAATATTTGATAGCTAGAGATTCTCCCAACTCTGTTTTATTGTTTCGTTCAACTTGTTCTACTTCAACACTCACCGTTTAAAAATTTAAATAAGTTCGTCTTTGGAAGAATTCTTAACAATTGTTTAATCGTTGAATTTTTTCCTTGAATTTTTATTTTTGTAAATTATTTATGCAATTTTATATCTAAATCATTAATAGTTTATTTTGATTTTATAGATGTTATATTGTATTATTTATCTATTAATATGTAACTATATTTGAATTTACTGAAAATTAATTTCTTATAAATTTTTTTAATAATTATAAAAAAGATAAATAAAAAAAAGTTGAAAAATCATTTTGTTCATGATATTTTTTTTAAGTATCAGAGTGTTACTAATTTCTCTTTTTACTACTCAAATTTGTCATTTTAAATTTTAGCAATCCGAAAAATACTTCAAATATTTGGTTTAATTGTCTATTGCTTATGCCCTCTAATCGTGATTGCATCATTTCTCGATTTTGTATTCGTATCATTCCTAGCAAAAAAAAAAAAAATGATGTTATCAAATCTAAAGTTGATTTTATTTTTCAAATAGAGTTTTAGGAATTCATCTTTCATGCCTCTAATAATTTTTATAACTTTCTCGTTATTTTAATTATATGGGTTAGTTATTATTTAACAGAACTTTTTTCATTGTTTGATTGTCGCTTATAATTTTGGGTAGAGATTATTCTGACACTGTTTGTTCGACTTGCTCTCTTTTATTACTAGTTGTGGATCTCAAATAAGTTTTTCTTATAGTAACCCTCAAAACATTGCATTATTTTTTTATGATTTCTTTTAAAATTTTAATCACATTTGTACTATTTAACCTTTTAAAATTTTATTTAGTTCATTTGATATTTTAAATATTAACTTTATTATATGTAAGTTAATATTTTATTTATAACCCCTTATATAATTTAATATTAAATTTTTTATAAAAAAAAATAATTCTAAAATAAGAAAACATCAAACTTTAAAAAAAAATTTTCCTTAAAAAGTAAATAAATATTAAAATTAAATAATTATATATTCATGACTTAAAATTTATATGAAATAAAGGAATGACCTCCTTAAATACATAAATAAACATGTTTTATCAAAATGTTTGTAGATTGAATTCTTCTAAAAAGCTCTTATAATAAATTGTCAAAATCATATATAATTAATTGTTATTGTTATATTAAATATCAATACTTATATGTATAGTTAGTGTGGCCCCGAGTATTGAGCAGTCTTATAATAAAAAAACGTGAAAAGAATTTGAATTTCTTAATTTTTATTTTAAATTGTTTAATTTTTTTTATATATTTAAACCTATAACCAACAATTAATAAATTTAACTAAATAATATAATTATTTTTAATAAATGGATTGTACTATATGGACTGTCAAGTCAGTGAGCTTGCTAGACTTACTTTAAGATCGATCCTTACACCATGATACCTGCAATAAAACAATATTAAAATGAATAAAATAAATTTATAAAATTTATGTTAACAATAATTAATGATTACAAACATTTGAAGTTAAAAAAAAATCAAATTAATGATATGAAACTAAATATATATAAAGAAGGAAAAAAATTAGCTCATCAACTAGATCATATAAATGTATGAACTATTCAAAGTTTGAGTCTGAAAGTTTGATTAGTCTCGTATTTATTATTAGAGATCGGCTCATTTCAGCACTTTGTTATATAATGTTATAATGATGTTAACTTTTTATTTTCATTTTTTTATATATATAATAAAAAATGAATTTACCCTTTCCTATTCTATATTATTTTTCCTACTTCAAATTAACAAAGACAGAAGAATTTGTATTGCAAGTCTATTGATGAATAAACTCAATGAATAAACTGAATGAAAATACATTTATAACGTTATAGAAATTTTTAGCGATAAAAAACAAAGAGAATCAAATCGAATTAAATAGACCGGTAAGATATATATATATGCACAGTTCTAAATAATATGTCCGCCTCCTAAGCTGCTGTAAATGAGAGAGTGTCAACGATGTAAAAGATGAGAGAGAGCCTGTCTTTCATTCCTTCCCTGTCATCGTCGATAAATGAAGAATCGTCGTCGAAGCAGCAAATTCTTGTCTCATTCTATCATTCTTTCGCCTTTATTCTTTCGTTTTCTAATAAGGTATCAATGTAAATTTTGAATATTCCTCTATTTTCAATTTGTGATAATTGTATGATATTGGTCAAATTAGTGTTGTTGGAGATTAGAGACGTTCTTTTGTGGACGGAATTGCTTGGATAAAGACTATTATTTTATTAACATATTCTCTCAAATTCAAAAGGAGAAGGGAGAAAATTTTACATAAAATTTGCCGCATATACATGGGATGTAATACTTCTTCATAAAAATACTCTTTTTAGTGTAAGATTTACCTTTTTATTTTGTAATTGATTTATTCGATTCATGAGATGGAATTCATTTCGTGAACCAAGTAAAATAAAATGATATAGAGATTTCAATAAAGATCGTTACAGACATATGAAGTATGTCCTTGAAGATAGTTAAGGAAAAAAATGCTTTAAAGGTAGAAATGTATTTTCACATCATTTTTTATTACTAAACTTGACATACATCTTATTAATTTGAAATAGCATAACCAAGAAGGGTATATTTATTTAAATTATTAAGTTATATTATTTTTTTCTATAATAGATGTGACAACATTGAACTGACTTTACACCTAAAAATTTTTTCTCTCCTTCCAATTTATTAAATAATATTAATTAATTTATTATTATTATTATTATTAAAATATTATAATGTTAATTAAATTAAAAATGCATACAATTTTTGAAATGATTAAAATATTATATATATAGATATATAATAAACTAAAATATATTTTTAAATTATATATATATATTTATATATTAATATACTTAATATAAATTTATTACTTTTACAAATATTTTTAAATTATATATATAAGGGGAGCAAATCAAATTGTCAAATCATTCTCCTTCCCTCCCTTCCAAATTCCCACATCAATCTTTTTTCTATGTGTATATATATTTGTTATAGATATAAATTTATTAATATATATATATATATCACTTTTTTTTTTTTATAATTCTAAAATAATATATATTTTTTTATAATTTAACATTATATAAGAGAAAAAAATTAAATATAAAATTATTATTTGTTTTTTTTTTTTTTCATTTTTACTTATTATCTCTGAAAATAATTATTAAAAAAAAGGTTAATGTAATATATTAATTGATTGATAAACTAGAGGTAAGATTCAATTAGTTGAGAAACTAAATAAGATATATATAATTTATATTTTATTGTTAATTTGATAATTTTATATTTTATTGTTAATTTGATATTTAATTATTATTATTATTATTAGTTATCTCAAATAATTTAAATAAATAAATAATTTTTTAGTTAACACATTAACCCAAATTTTATATAACTTAATTAATCAAACATTTTATTGTAATATATATAATTAATTTTAATAGTTTATAATTGAATATATTTAACATTCATCACATATTTATATATATTATAAATTAAATATTAATTGATTTTATTTATTGTCTCTATTACTATTCATTTTTAAAATAAATAAATTAATTAAGTAATATAAATATATATATATTATAAATTAAATATTAATTGATTTTATTTATTCTCGCTATTACTATTTATTTTTAAAATAAATAAATTAATTAAATAATATAAATATATATTTTAGATTTAGTGAAGGGGTGAAAGAAAAAAGTAATGAATGAGAGGGATTAATAACTACAATATCAATTTATTTCGCTGCATTGGTTTTCCTATTTTTATATTATGTGATAATTTGTCTTCAATACATTTTTTTTTAACTTAGTGATCTATTGACATTATTTTTCACATAAAATATTTATTTTGCTTTTCTATATAAATAACATTTTTTTTAATTGTTTGACACATTTTACAAGATGGTAGATTATGATCCTTTTGAAATACCTTACATTTATTATTTTTAATGCATCTATTTTTTACTTATTTTTTTACAAGTAAAACTTATCTCTCTATGAAAGATTACTGATTTAGGAGTGAATTTTTTTGCTAATATGCTTCTCTTCAAAATTTTACATAAATATCAAATTATATATTTATTTATTATCAACATTCTTTTCAAACCTAAGAGTAACATAGAAAAACTATGATAGATGTCCATTAACCTTTTGTTTTGTTGGTGGTAATAAGTGTCAAAATTGTGTTCTCCATGTTCATTTGCATCGAAATCACAAGTTTCGCTCAAAATTTTTGTTGGAATTTTTAAACTAATTCTATAAATTCCATTAATGATAGGAAATTAGAATATGGGTAATAAAATCAAATCAAATTCACATGAAATTCAAACGTGAATTAAAGGGTGAAATTTGATCAAAATGTATAATTTAAATTAATTGATCTAAAATACCTTGAAGACCAATTAACAAAATGTTGTTAATTTGTAGTGTAAATTACATGAGTTTGTTATTATTATTATTTGTTATGATAATTAATATTATTATTAACAAATTGGAAAACCATGTAACGTTAATATTGAATTACTCTATAATGAAGAGAAAAACGTTAAGGTAAATGAAGAGGCAAGTAATGTCAACCGTTGGATTAATTGATGATTTTATTAATGGTTTAAATTTTCAACAATATAAACTCTCACATCTCTATTCTAAAACTCACTTGATCATTTTTCATTCTTTATCACTCTAGAATTTCAAAAGTCTTCTTCTTGTTTTGTGAGTGTTCTTCGAGTTCTTTGATCGATATTTCCGTTGAAACCCGGTGATAGTTCAGGTACGCTGATCAAGTTCGACGAGTAGTGATTTCAGTGCAGAATCACTACTAGATTCGTTGTACCCTAGGAGACAGCCATCTGTGATAAGCTCTAGCACATGGGGAGACGGTGGAACTATTTTAAGGGAAATGTGTCTAACACATACCTCGAATCAACCATCAAATACGGTGATATTGTTCTTCGTATATCTTATTTTATTTTTATTTATTTGTAACATTGTATGTATATATATATTTTCTGTTATTTCAAGACATTATTTCTAACAATCTTAAAATAGTTTATTTGTGCTAAGCTATTTAAGAGCTTGCGCCATCAAATATTTTTTTTGTCTTTGATGTTTCAGAAATACGAGTCGCGGTGTTGCGAAAGAGATAATGCTCATTTCGAAAAATGGAAATGATTCATCTTAAGAAGAAAAAATCAACAAATAAAGATAAGTCTTTATTGTATATAAATATGTTGATTATTAACACATATATTCTTATGTTGTTAAAGCTTAATTTTATAAGCTAATATATTTTGATATAAAATTTTTCTTAAAGAACTTTAATATGTATATTCATTATATAAATATTATATATAAAATAAATTAGAACATAATTAATTTAATTTGTTCTAGTTTTATTTTGAAGATTTGTTTGGTTATTAAAATTATTAATAATAATGAATGAAAATAAGAAAGTAACTAATATGTTAGCTTTCAATTTTTATAAAATTTATGGTGTTAAAATTAATTATAATTGAAACATATGGTTTCAGTTTTAAAATAATTAATTATAATATATACATTCTTTTTAATTAATCAATATAATTAATAAGAATATGGTAGGAAGATTTAATAAACAAAGAGAGATCATATCTTTATTTATACATTGTTTTATATATTACATTTTATTATGGTAATAAGTTATCGTTTTAAATGTGCATATATTCATTTGTTGACAGAGTCTAGTCAAACATGAAGTATACATTGTCTCTAGAAAAAAGACAAAATGTCATAAAAGCGATACAACAATGAAATGGTGCATTGGCGCAGTGGTTCGAAGTTCAGACGCGCAAGGAGGCGAAAGGTTCCTAGTTCTTGGTAGAAATCAGACTAGTTAAAATGACTTTAGTCATTGATGTTAAAACTATATTGAAACCATTCTAATTTCTTGTGTAGAAATAATATGAGATGAAGGATAGTCAATGGTTTTTCTTGGTAAAAATCAGACTTGCTAAATTGACTCTAGTCATTGATGTTGGAACCATTCTAATTTCTTGTATAGAAATTATGAGATGAATGGATAATCAATAATTTCTTGATAAAAACTAGACTAATTAAAAAATGACTTTAGTCATTATTGATGTTGGAGATGAATGGGGTAGTCAATGAAATGATTTCTTTTTAGATATCAGACTCCTTAAAATGACTTTATCCATTAATGTTGGAGATGAATGAGGTAGTCAATAATTTCTTTAGACTCCTTAAAATGACTTGAGTCATTGATGTAAAAATCATTTTAATTTCTTGTGTTGAGATGAATAAGATGGTTAATGATTTGTTTGTAGAAATCAAACATGTTAAAATGACTCTAGTCATTGTCCAATTTCTTGTGTAAAAAATTATGAGAGATGAATGAGGCCCGTTAAATGATTTTAATCATGGATGTTGGAATCATTCTAATTTCTTGTGTAGAAATTATGAAATAAATTGGGACACTTAATAGTTTCTTATATAGAAATTTAATTTTTCAAAATGATGTTGTCATTAATATTTTGAAGCATTTTAATAGAAATCATGACAGACATGAAGTACATTTGTAGTTATATATTGTGTTGTTAAGTGATTGCTTATATATATATATATATATATAACATTCATATTAGCTAATAATATGATAACTTGTGTTAATTGAGAATATGTATGATTAACTTGTTATTTATATACATACATGAAAAGATTATTATATGTCTCTTTTATTTTATTAGAAAATTCTACATTTTTCATAAAATTATTGTGTATTTTGGTATACAATAACTCCAGTAGAAAGTTAAAAGTCATCATTAATTAAGAAATTGATGACATTAATAATTATTTATAATAATTAGTTATTTTATATTTGATTAAAAATTAAAAATTAATTATCAATTATTGATGTATTTTAGAAGGTATTTGCTTAATGATATATGAGGTAATTATAATATATATGACATATCATTTGATTATGTTATTCAATTATATATTTGATATATATTATTCAATTGTATCATTAAGACTAATTAATTTGATAATTTTGAAATTAAATAATTACAAACAAAGTCTTGTTTGATTTGAGAATAATGTGGCAAACGTGCCGATATTACGGGATGCAAACGTGCAACCGGAAATAAATGTTTAAGCGACTTCGGTCAAAGATGCTTGAAACATTATGATTTCTTTTGTAGAAATAATGTGATATGGTGAATATTTATTTGATTAAATATTCTAATTTCTTTTATAGAAATTAAGTGTTGAAATAAATATTTTAATTGATTAAATATTTTTAATTTCTTATGTAGAGATTATGTGAAGAATGATTTATATATGAATAAACATTCTAATCTCTTGTATAGAAATTATATTTTATTCAATTAAATATTTATGATATAGTTATCTTATTCATTGTATGATAAGTATAACAAAAGAAATCTGTAAAAGAACTATATGTGAAAATTTCTTGATTAGAAAATCATTGATTTAAATCATACAAATGTGTGATTTAAAATGGATACCAACACTAATGTGGGGGCAAATATTTTTATTGATTATAACACAAAAATAATTGTGTATATTATGATAAATGTAAAAATTATTTGTTGTTAGAGAAATATGTTCTCTATAAAAGATAAAATTGCGCAACTTTATAAAAAGAAATAAAATAACAAGAAAACACCTTGTTTATACTTGTTAAGTTGGTGTTCAAATCGATATTTTAGATTTGAGGATTTTGAAATCAAGAGACGTGTCATATTTTGACATTATTTTCATAAAACTTTGAAGAACCAATGTCTTCAAAAAGATTTTATGAAATAATTGAAAAAGAAAGTTTATAAAGTCTTGATATGACTTATAACAAATTTTATAATAATGATATGAAAATTTGATCATACTTTTATTAAAAAGTGGATGTGACAATTATATATATCATGAAGACAATGAAAATTATTTCATTGCGTGTCTTTTGTATGATATTTTTATTGTTGAAAATTACGATAAAAATGATTAAATTCATTAAGGATATGAATTGCACTAAACGAAATATCATTTGATAAATATCATATTTGATAAATATCATGTTGTTATCAAATGATATATTGACATTATTAAATGAAAGACTTTACGTCTAAAATTGAATATGTTTACACTTAGAAGTGCAATCTACGTATGGAAATCTTCTAAGAAACTTATGATGGATAGATTAAACGTTATAATCAATATTTTTGACTTATGTTGAAAAATAAAATATTTTTATGTAAAATATATAATCGTTTACACGAAGGCAGAATAGTTCAAAGACATTTTGTCTACTAGTTAGCCAAGTAAACAATATTTTCATAAAAAATTAAACGATAAGCATGTACGAATGACTATGCTTCTTATTAGAAGATGTTCCAAGGTTAACTAAGAATGTACCAACAGAAATTTCGAATTATTGTGATAGTAATTTGAAATTGGACAAGCTTAGAGTCAATGACAAGTCTAGACATACACGTCTTAGACATAATGTCATTAGACTATACTCTCTAATGGAGTTATCAAATTTGACTATGAAAGTCAAAGATAACATTGTGGATCCACTAATAAAATTATTGAATATAGAGTTTGTTTGAAAGTCTTTTAAGACATCAGCCTACTATAAGTTGGTATGAAGGAAAACCCAACCTATGCAGACTAGAGATCCCAAGAAACTAGGTTCAATGGGACAACCTAATTGTACTGACTTGGAAAATTATTGTTGAGGATTAATCCTATAATGAAACAATATATATTTTGACGAGGATAAGCATATCGCTTTTAATGATTCTTTGTGAACAAAAAGATCACCTATGTGAGGGAGAAGTGGGGCCGCTTTGAAGGAATTGCACGGCTCAATTCTAGACACTCTCACAGAACCAGGCGCGTGTTCCATGGCCAAAACGGACACAACCATGAGAGCTTGACATGTATCAGGGAGAATTCTATGTGAAATTGAGTAATCGTTTACACAAAAGGCAGAATAGTTCAAGGACATCGAGTCTACTAATCAGCTAGTAAAGTTATATACTTTCACAAGGGAAGGTTCAAAGGGTTACACCTACCTATCCTATGTAGAATTCAACTGTTGAACCTTTCACCGGGTTAATCTTTCAATTTACATTAATGTGGGGGATTGTTTGAATTTTTAAACTAATTCTATAAATTCCATTAATGAATGGAAATTAGAATATGGGTAATAAAATCAAATCAAATTCACATGAAATTCAAACGTGAATTAAAGGGTGAAATTTGATCCAAATGTATAATTTAAATTAATTGATCTAAAATGCCTTGATGACCAATTAACAAAATGTTGTTAATTTGTAGTGTAAATTACATGAGTTTGTTATTATTATTATTTGTTATGATAATTAATATTATTATTAACAAATTGGAAAACCATATAACGTTAGTATTGAATTACTCTATAATGAAGAGAAAAACGTTAAGGTAAATGAAGAGGCAAGTAATGTCAACCGTTGGATCAATTGATGATTTTATTAATGGTTTAAATTTTCAACAATATAAACTCTCACATCTCTATTCTAAAACTCACTTGATCATTTTTCATTCTTTATCACTCTAGAATTTCAAAAGTCTTTTTCTTGTTTTGTGAGTGTTCTTCGAGTTCTTTGCTCGATATTTCCGTTGAAACCCAGTGATAGTTCAGGTACGCTGATCAAGTTCGACGAGTAGTGATTTCAGTGCAGAATCACTACTAGATTCGTTGTACCCTAGGAGACAGCCATCTGTGATAAGCTCTAGCACATGGGGAGACGGTGGAACTGTTTTAAGGGAAATGTGTCTAACACATGTCTCGAATCAACCATCAAATACGGTGATATTGTTCTTTATATATCTTATTTTATTTTTATTTATTTGTAACATCGTATGTATATATATTTTTCAATAATGTCTTGAAATAACAATTTTCTCATTCTCCGGTCTTCAAAAGATAAATGAGAAGAGAAACTACATGAGAACGGAGAAACAAAATTATTATAATAAAAGCTTGAATGAAAATGAAGACATAGGATTTAAGAATCGTTCTCAATTTTATTTTATTTTTTTTTAAAATTAATAATAAAGGTGAATGTGAGTGAAAGATTCTTCGTCGTTTTTTGGTTACATTACAAAAAGTTTAGTAGTTCTATATTTATTGCGTTCATCAGTATACGATCTCTCCTTTAAACATTTCATCATCTAAATGTGACATTTACATTTTTGAGATTTTATCATTTTTAAAAGAAATGAAGATATAAAGAAGTGAAAAGATTAGACTTGAGTCGAAATGATGATAGAAGATTTGAATTTTGATGGAGGCAGGGATGACCTATGTGGTGTCAAATTCGGCAAAGTGAGGACAAGGCCCAATTATATTTTGACTCGTTTTAAAATCACACCCTCTCATTAAATAAATTAAAGTCTATCCAATTTTTTAAAAGGTTTTAAAAATCATCATAAGTTTAGTTAGTTGACACTTAATTTAAGTTTAATCATAAAGTTTTTTTACTTAGTTTGCAAAACCAGGTATGAAAAAAACATTAACTTAGTCTTGGGCTACAACTTAGTTTGCAAAACCAAATTTTCGAAAAATTGTTTCGCTTTCACATGCACCCTCCCCTCATTTAAAACTGTCACCACTAAGAAATATTAAATTATCGAAATCTTCTTCAATTACCTTATGTAAAATAGTGAATAAATCATTTCACTTGAACCATCTTTGTAAGTTATCTCTAATAAGATACATATTTATAACATACTTACACATTTATAAACTTTGCTATTAGGATTAAGGGATCATAGTTTGATAAACTGTTATAAGAGCTTAAATTTAAAGAGTTTTAAGTTGGTATGTTTTAGTAATTGATGAGAATAATCAAATTTTAATCTTGTTAATGAATTTATAGTCCTAATGATTAAGATGTGGCCTAGCTAATAATAATGTTTAAATCAAATTATACTACTTCTATTTTCTTATCTTATATTTCTTACACGATGTCAATGTTCCTATTAATCTCTTAATTGTGTTAATTGGCTAATAATTAACTACAACAAAAATATTCATTTTTTCTTAATTTCAATCAATTTTGAAACGTTCTTTTATTTTAAACTAGGCATCTATTCAGTGATATACGCCATTGTATTACATTACCACCATTGTCTTATAACTTTATTATACTACTAAATTAATTATATAATTAGCTATAAAGTTAAATAATCACATGTATACGTTTTTGTCAAATATAAACAAGTGAAATATAATTTCAAAAAAATCAAATAAAAACCAAAATAATTACTGATGTCTAGCTAACTGTTTTAACTCACAATTCCAAAATTCTTGAAAGTGTATTATATTAACTGATAATATTATTTTTTTAAATATCGTTGACTAATTAATTGAATTTAGTTTAATTAATTAAATAATATTATTTGTTTAATTAAGTGGTATAAATATTAAAAAATAATAAACTTTAATAATATATATTTGTTAGTTTACTCTCCTCTCTATTTATCTCTTATTAGGTTTTAATTGATTTAATCTATTACGAGGCTCACACAGATACGGTATGAGGCTCACACAGATACGGTAGTTTTAGTCTCTTTATAAGTCGATTTTACTCTCTTTCACCGAAGAGAAGACAATGAATCTATGTTTACAAGGTTATGTTATTTCTGATTATTTTATTATAAATTTTGTTACTTTGCCTTACATATTATTCTTGTTGTTAGGTCTGAAAATATGTCCGAAACAATGTATAACTTTGTCGAATAAGAAGAAAATATATCAATCTGATTCCTTGTTTTGACTTTTGTGAAAAAATTCTATAGAATTTCTACATATTTGAATCTTTAATGTTTGTTTCTTTATTTATATTCCCCTTAAAGAAGTTGGGATGTTCACAATGTCTAACTACTTTCATGACAAGAACAGACACCTCTTGAAGTTCATGCTAATGCTGTAGAAACATTATGTGCTATAACTCGCAGTTCCCATCAGCCATGACAACTAAACTTTCGAGTCAAACGTTTATGATATATGACAGTTGTTTTCCCTCTTGGAATGTGAATGTTTAGTCTCTCTGGTTTGTGTTGATCATCAGTTTTGTATTTCTTTGTTGGACCCATGATATTTTATTCCTCTCCTCTGTTACGAAGTTAGCACATATACGAGTCTTCAACACCTGTAAATTCCGAGACAATCAATGCAATACTGCCCAAACTTTGTAGGCCATCTTGTTTATCTTAAATTGCTGAAGTTTAATTCTAGCGATATGATTTTCTCTGGTTTTGTTGTATGCATTGGTTGTTTAGAACTTCAAAGAGCATGAGATGCTTTGGGTGTAATGTGAACTTTAGTTTTATGGATTTATTGATACAAATGTGAACAATATATTAATATCTTCATCTACATTAAAAACAGACTTACTTATTACTTGTATAGTTGGATATCACATATTATTTTTATTAATGCTTCATATTTTTTCATTCAATAATCAATTCTAAGCAAAAACTTAAAGACCCAAAAAGTCCATTTTGCTGGAATATATAAATATTTTTCACAGCTTGTAGTTACAATATATTAATAACCCTCTTTATTCTTATGGATCATTGACGATCTACTTAAAGACTCAAAAAGTCCATTTTGTTGGAATTATATTTGACTGTCACATATGGATTGTTAAATTTTTTGAGCTCTAATACAAAATTGATTTTGGTTGAGTTTTCTCTCATAATATTACATTTCATATTCTATGTTTAATGTTTAGCATATTGAGGTGCAGTTGTAAGTTCACATTGTCATGATGCTTGTTCTTTTCACTTTTCTTTCTTTTTGTATATACCTGCTTTATTTATATCCCCCTTAAAGAAGTTGGGATGTTCTACTTTCATGACATGGACAGACACCTCCTGAAGTTCATGGTAATGCTGTAGAAACATTATGTGTAATAACTCGTAGTTCCATCTGCCATGGCAACTAAACTCTCGAGTCAAAGGTTTATGATATATGAGAGTTGTTTTCCCTCTTGGAATGTGAATGTTTACTCTCTCTAGTTTGTGTTGATCATAGTTTGTATTTTTTTGTTGGACCCAAGATATCTTAATTCTCTCCACTATTACGAATTCAGTACATATACGAGTCTTCAACACCTATGAATTTAAGACAGTCAATGCAATACTGCCCAAACTTGGTAGGCCATCTTGTTTATCTTAAATTGTTGAACCTTAATTCTAGCTTTATGATTTTCTCTGGTTTTGTTGTATGCATTGGTTGTTTAGAACTTCAAAGAGCATCATGAAATGCTTTGTGTGTAATGTGAACTTTAATTTTCTGTATTTATTGATACAAAACTTGTAGTTAAAATATATTAATATCTTCATCTACATTAAAAACACTTACTTATCACTTGTATAGTTGGATATTACATATTGTTTTATTAATGCTTTATATTTTTTCATTCAATAATCAATTATAAACAAAGATTTAAAGACTCAAAAAGTCCATTCTTCTGAAATATATTAATAGTTTTTCACAACTTGAAGTTAAAAATATATTAATAACCCTCTTTATTCATATGGATCATTGACGATCTACTTAAAGACTCATAAAGTCCATTTTTCTAGAATTACATTTGACTGTCACATATGGATTGTTAACTTTTTGAGCTTTAATACAAAGTTGATTTTGGTTGAGTATTCTCTCACAATATTATATTTCCTATTCTATGTTTAATTTTTTGCATATTGAGGTGCAATTATAAGTTCACGTTGTCATGCTGCTTGTTCTTTTGGCTTTTCTTTCTTTTTATTGTATACCTGCTTTATTTATATTCCCCTTAAAGAAGCTGCGATATTCATAATGAGACATCTAACTACTTTCATGACATGGACAGACACCTCCTGAAGTTCATGTTAATGTTGTAGAAATATTACGTTCTATAACTCATAGTTCCCATCAGCCCTACCAACTAAACTCTCGAGTTAAAGGTTTATGATATATGAAAACTATTTTCCCTCTTGGAATGTGAATATTTAGTCTCTCTGGTTTGTGTTGATCATTAGTTTGTATTTCTTTGTTGGACCCAAGATATCTTATTCATCTCCTCTATTACGAAGGCAACACATATACGAGTCTTCAACACCTGTGAATTTCGAGACAGTTAGTGCTATACTTCCCAAACTTGGTTGTCCATCTTGTTTATCTTAAATTGCTGAAGCTTAATTCTAGCGATATGATTTTCTCTGATTTTGTTGTATGTATTGGTTGTTTAGAACTTCAAAGAACATGAGATGCTTTGTGTGTTATGTCAACTTTAGTTTTTCTGGATTTATTGATACAAAATTTGTAGTTACAATATATTAATATCTTTATCTACATTAAAAACAGACTTACTTATCTCTTGTATAGTTGGATATCACATATATTTTTATTAATGCTTCATATTTTTTCATTCAATAATCAATTATAAGCAAAGACTTAAAGACTCAAAAAGTCCATTTTGCTGGAATATATAAATATTTTTCACAGCTAGTAGTTACAATATATTAATAACCCTCTTTATTCTTATGGATCATTGACGATCTACTTAAATTGATGAAGCTTATTTCTAGGGATATGATTTTATCTGGTTTTGTTGTATGCATTGGTTGTTTAGAACTTCCAAGAGCATGAGATACTTTGTGTGTAATGTGAACTTTAGTTTTCTATTGATACAAAACTTGTAGTTACAAAACATTAATATCTTCATCTACATTAAAAACAAGCTTAGTTATTTCTTCTATAGTTGGAGATCACATATTTTTTTATTAATGCTTCATATTTTTAAATTTATGCAGACAAAAAATTATGAGAGAAAATCTTGCTTGGATGTATAACAAAACTTTGTCAGATCGTCGAGGTTTAACAGATGAGTTTATAAAATTTTCTACAAGCATGATTGAATTCATGGGTGGTGACAAAATTCGATATCCATGTATAAAATGTGAGAACTATAAATATAATGATGTGGAATCTTGTATTGATTATCTTTATCGATGTGGTTTCGTTAAGAATTATTATACATGGATATCTCATGGGGAACCACTATCTCACATTGAACCAAAATCAATGGTTGTCGATATTAATCTATTTCGTAAAATTATCTTTCAATGTTGCTACCAGTTATAATCTCCCGCAAAATGAAGGCACAAGTTATTCTTCACACATTCATTTAGAAGATCACGTTGAAGAAGGTGACACATTTTGGGATGTTTTGAAAGCTTCATATGAACCTCTTTGGTATGGTCACGGGAATGAGACCAAGCTTTCTACGACGATAAGAATTTAAGTTTTAAAACAGATCACAACCTATCTGAAATTGCGGTGAATGAAATGATTGATATGATGAACAATTTTATGTCACGTGACAATATTTTCCATGTAATTATTATAGCACAAAGAAGTTACTTAAGAATTTAGGTTTGTCGGTTATAAAGATTGATGCGTGTAGTGAAGGGTGCATGCTTTTTTGGAGAGATGAAAATCAAGATGAACAATGTTAATTTTGTTTGCGACCAAGATACAAACAAAATCGAGGGAAATCTAAAAAGCAAAAATCTTATAAACAATTAATATATTTTCGTTTGACGTCAAGGTTGTAGAGGTTATACGCATCAGATGTAACATCGCAACACATGACGTGGAATGCACGACATGAAACCGAAGAAGATATGATGTATCATTCATCAGATGGAGATGCATGGAAATCATTTGATCGTGCATATCCAAATTTTGTAGTAGAATACCGAAACATTCGATTAGGACTATTTACCGATGGATTTGCACCTTTTAATATATCAGGGAAGAAATATTCATGTTGGCCGGTAATTGTGACCCCATACAATCTCTCACATGGTATTTGTATGAAGACACCCTACATTTTTATGTGTTTAATTGTTCTCGGGCTTGAGAATCCAAAGAATAATATTGACATATATATGCAACCTTTGGTAGAAGAGTTAAAACAACTGTGGATGGAAGGTGTTTCAGCATATGAGATCTCAAGCCAATGAACATTAGATATGAAAGCATCTATTCTTTGGAAAATTAATGACTTTCCAACTTATGCAATGTTATTAGGTTGGAGTACTTACAATATTGATGGATGTCTGATTTGTATGAAACGTTCAATATCGTTTAGCCTTAAGTTTGGTAAAAACCATGTTACTTTGATTCTCACAGACAATTTTTACCGGAGAAACATATGTTTAGACGAGATAAAAAAACATCATCAAATACCGAATTGAGATGTCACCTCCTCCCCAAAGACTAAGCTGTGATAAAATATTGTCAAATATTAGTGATTTTCTCATTACTATGGAAAATCCTTTAGGCACACTTGTTAGTTTCAGTGTCTTGCATAAATGAAAAAAAAAGTATTTTTTGGGAGCTTCTTTATTGGAGTCAATCTCTCCTTCATCATAACCTTGATTTGATGCATATAGAGAAAAAAATGTTTTTGATAATATCATCAATATTGTGATGAATGTGAAAGGAAAGACAAAGGAAAATGTCAATACGAGAAAAGACTTGTTCCTACATTGCAATCACCCCACGTTGCATGTTCATCCTCAGAGCAATGGTCACAAACCAAAATCAGTTTACTGGTTGACGAAAGAAGAAAATCGAATCATGCTTGAATGACCTAAAAGTTTGAAATTTCCAGATGGTTTTGTTTCAAACATTGCAAGATGAATTGATTTTAATGAATCAAGTTAACTGGGTTAAAAAGTCATGATTGTCATATCTTCATGGAACGATTAATTTCAATTGTTTTGAGAAGATTACTACCAAGGTATGTGTGGGGCGCGTTGACAAATTTTAGTAATTTCTTTCATGACTTTTGCTCAACAACGTTGAGTATTTTAAACATTAAAAAATTGGAAGTTGATATTCCAGTGATTCTTTGCAACTTAGAAAGAATATTTCCTCCATCTTTTTTCGATTCAATGGAGCATCTTTTGGTACATCTTCCCTATGAAGCTAAAGTTGGAGGTCCTATTCAATATAGATGGATGTATCCATTTGAAAAGTATAAAATATTTATATTTAAATAATTTATTATTGATATTTTCTAATATTTTTGTTTTGCAGGTTTTTACATCATTTAAAAAAGAAGGTAAAAAATAAAGCAAAAGTGGAAGCCTCAATTTGTCATGCTTATCTTATCTTGCTGAAGAAATCTCTAAATTTGCATCATATTTTTTTTAACAACACATGAGTTGAAAAAGGAGAAGTCAGAAAAGAAATGTGAAAGGGACAATTAACATTTTTATCCCACCACATTCTATTTTTAATTATCTTGGACGTCCAAGTGGAGCTTCTAAATCACGAAATTTGAATGATAAAGATAATGAAGCTATCCATGCATATTTTCTATTAAATTGTCAAGAAGTTGATCTGTATTATAGTTAAGTTCATTATATGTTAATTGTTTTTTTTAATTTAATAACTAAAATAAATAACTAATATATTATAATTTTTAAGGTATATTGTTTACTTCAAGCACAACATACAAATGATGTGAATTTTGCATCGTGGTTTCATGCTTATGTGAGATATTTAAAATTATGAATGCTTTATTAGTCACAATACATCTAATGTCTCATACATATATATATATATATATATATATATATATATATATATATATATATATATATATTAATATTTATTCATTTTAAGATTCTAAAAGATATTGTTATTATCGTGGATAGGGGACTACTTTATTACCTAGCATGGGGACCCAATAAATCATCAATGAGTTGGCCTATATATTTCATTAATAGTTTTATTTGGTATACTCGAGAATATGGTTCATCAAAATCTACCATTAATAGTGGAGTATGTGTACATGCTCATAATCATTTCTATGGTTTTCTAGATGAAATTATTGAAGTAGAGTATTTAGTTCAACATTTTTGGGTGGTGTTATTTAAATGCTATTGGTTTCACCCGGTTAGAGGAGTCAATGCTCACAAAAAAATATAAGCTAGTTGACGTAAATCCTAATCAGGCATACAATAAATATGAGCCCTTCATATTAGCGCAACAAGCAGATCAAGTGTATTATACACCTTATTGAAGTTATATGAAAGACAATACAAAATGGTGGGTTGTTTGCAAAACAAAATCTAGAACCAAAATTGAGGAACGTTGGATCGAAAAAACATACCAACAAGATGAGATGACAACTTTCTTGGACATTAAAATTTATGATATTACATAGTTGTGTGATTTTGATGTGTTGATAATGGTGATGATGGAATCGATGAGTCGATCAATGATTTAAATGAAGAATTTCAATCTAATGGTAGTGAAGACGACACTGACAATGAAACTGAAGATGATTCTGACGACACTAAGAATTGAATCTTTATCTAAAGTTTTAAATGTCAACATTAAACTACTACACCACTTATTATTGTTATTTTTAATTTATAATTTTGTGTTTATATATATACGGTATATAAACACATAAAAAGGAAACAAATAATCAAACAAATTAATTTCTTTATATTTAAATATATCATAGGTCTTAGAATTTTTTTCTAATAAATTAATACAAAATTTTAAAATTATATAACGCAGTAACGTTCATTTATCAAATTTTAAGAGAGACAAATACTCAAATAAATTATTTTCTTTTTATTTAAATATATCACGAACTAATATATAGATAAAGAAATTAACACAAAATTAATTTATGATTTTGTGTTTGTATATATATATATTGTATATAAGTTCATAAAAGGAAAACAAATAATCAAACAAATTAATTTCTTTTTATTTAAATATATGGTCTTACAAAAAAATTAATACAAAATTTTAAAATTATATAAATGGGATATCAACAAGTGGGATATTTAAGCTTTCTTCTAGAATCGCAGTCGTTTGAATATTTCTCTGTTCGGGCCGAGTTATTACTTTGGCCACTTCTTTTTTTTCCCGTTTATTTGTCCAGGCCCTTGTCATCATAGCAACAGACTGTGAGTCTTGAGTCCCAGCCGCCTCGGCATCTTCTAGTTTGGCTTCTCCAGTAATTGGCCCATCTCAATACTGACTCAATGATCCACTTGTCCTATCATAACCGATTAATTCTGTCACCTTATCGGTTATATAATTTCAATGATCAATACCAAACCGATAATTTTGTTGTAATATCGGTTAAGTATTGTGGTTAATGAAATCTATCTTTCGTTCAAAATTTTCGGTTCAAACTTCCATTGTTAAACCAGGCACCTTCTCAGGGAGAAGCTACCGCTTCTTTCACCTATTCAAACCAAAAATCAACTAAAACCGGAAAATTTCAAAATCAAAACATTGGTAAAAGACGTGTTCACTTCTCGAAAGTAGTGACTAGTCTAGATAGGCATGATAGTCTACATTGTACATTCTCAAACATATTCTCTTGAAAATGTAACATATCTTCAAAGTACATTCAATTCGAAAATATTGACAACACGTAACAGTCATATATTTTGAAATATTCTCATTAAATGTTTTGTAACCGCTCCACTATATAAGGAACCCATCCACTCACAAATCAAATCACAACTCTTTGCCACTCTCTCTCACTCTCTAAGTCTAAAAACTGGTGTATCTCTCAATCTTCAGATGAATGCTCAACTCCGAAACTCCATAATCATCAACTTTGAATCAATCCAAAGTTACCAAATTCTTGAAGATGAATGCTCAACTCCGAAACTCCATAATCATCAACTTTGAATCAATCCAAAGTTACCAAATTCTTGAAGGATCAGATAACATTTTCGAAGAGGAAGTTACCAAATTCTTTAACAATGCTAAGGTGAGAAATGATGGAAGTATCACGACCTACATAGACTACGACTTCTATCAGCTCACTAAGGACTCATTCGTAGAGCTCTTCGATCTTCCATCCGAAGGTTTTTCGGATTTTCCATTCTTCTCCACCCAGACAAATGAACGCTATGGCCACATATTCTCCGCCACCGCCAATCCGGTCGATTGTCACGGCCTAAAAGACGATCTAGCTCCCCATCTTCAAATTTTCCAGGATATCATTCAGCGGTCCATCTTGGGACACATGCCGAACCAACACTACACTCGGTAGGTGTTTGAAATCATGATCGCCATAAATCAATCCACGCCCATCAACTGGGCAACTCTTATCTTCAATAATTGAAAGGCGCTCATCACAGCCAATAGAAGAAGAATCGGCTTTGCCCCTCAGAATAGCTGATACATCCACTCCATCATTCCTAATCTTGGACCGTGAATCCCGGTAAGATCGGCTAACATTTTGACAAATGATTCACTAGAGAGCTGGATTCGGAGAATTGAAGCAAGGACCGACACAACCGTAGAAGAATGGGATGAGAGAGTGAACATTTCGGACTAGATCCATGTTAACGTTTCTATATAATTATGAACAATTCAGTCTTTTTGCTGTACGACCGAATGTATTATCCTTAAAAAGAATGCTTTATTTTAAATCACCTGTTTTTAAAAATATTCCGGCTAAATCACTTTTTGCAAACTTAAAATTTCGGTTCACTCAACAAAATTTCGGTTAACTCCAAAATTCGGTCAAACATTCCAAAGTTTCGGTTAAAACCAAAATTCGGCTTCACATCAAAATCCGGTGAAACTAAAATAATTCGGCTCACTTTAACTTCAAACGAAACCGCCAAAATATTAAACTGCCCTCAGTTTACCGCCCACAACTTACCGCCAAACAGTTATCATAGTAACTTTTGGAGGGAAATATTGGCGCCACTTTCCAGAAAGACGTGACGATTCGGTTAAGTAACCGTCACAAACCGTCTCATATAGAAAGGGAAGATGGCTCATTATATTCTTACACATACTCTCTCTCTTAAACTTGTTCTTGCTATTATTGATCTCGAGCCCGCTCAATCGATCTTACAAACTTTCACTAATCAAAATGGGACGTGATAATGCACTATTCGTTTACATCTTGCAGGTCGACTTCAAGGAGATACAAGAAAATTGAACCGCCGGAATCAAAAAGATGATAGATGCTTTGAAGTATTCTGGGCTGGAAACCTTCCTGAATGGACCATTCACTCTCCATCAAGAAGAAGTTACAGAGTTCTTCGAACACGTCAGTCTAAAGAAGAGGGTGATCTCTTCGACAGTGTGCAGGAAAACCTTTGATCTTTCGGAGGAAACATTTGTTGCGGCACTTAATCTGCCCTCGGAAGGGCGTGACTTTTCGACCAATCTATCGGAAGCCGAAGCGGTGGATGTGTGAAAGATAATATTAAATTTGGATGAACTAGTCGAACACACCGGGAAGAAGAGCAAGTTGAAATTCGAATTTCGGTGGCTCCTTGATGTTATCTCCAAGTCTCTTCAAGGGAAATGAGGTAATTTTGATAACCTGACTCGGCCCAAGTTTGAGATGATGGTCAGCATAATTCAAGGGGATAAGGTCGACTAGGCCGACGTGTTGTTTGAAAGCCTATGTGCAATGGTAGCCGGAACGAAAAACCGGTCTCTAGGGTATTCCATGCAAATTGGTAAGATCCTGCAGCATCTTGAGATCCCAACCGGACCAGGTGCTCCTCTCCCCACATCAAAAATCGTAAATTCCGAGGATATTGAAAAGAACATACAAAGAGCCGAAAAGGCTCCACAGGAAAAAGCGCCAAAGGAAACTGAACCAAAGGCGAAGAAGCCGAAGGCAAATGAAACTGAACCAAAGGCCAAGAAGCCTACGGTCAAGAAAATGGCTAAGAAAGGCAAAAAGCCAGTGGTTGATAGAACGGTGAGTCAGTCGAACGATTCTGAAAGAACTCCCTCTACAAAACCATCTGACTCGGCCAATCGCGCGACCTCTTCTAATCCTATTCCAGTCAATGTGGAGATTCCTACGGCTAATCTGGGTGGTGATCAAAATGTAGCCGAACAAGTTCCTCCACCAAATCTCGCAAAATCATCGACAAACAAAGCCGACAAAAATACGTCTAAGGTGACCCACACATTAAGTATTTTGCTGCATCCGATTTGACATTGTCAATCACACTACACCTTCATTTTGGACATTTTGATTCAATTCGAATATCATTCTCATTTTAATCTTTATAATACCCTTCTAAAAATCGATAATTCCCTTAATCATCATCATACCACATATATTATTTTAATTTTTATAATACTCTTCTAAAATCCGACCATTCCCTTAATCCATCATCACACCCACATATACCATCATCATTTTAATATTTATAATACCACCTCTAAAATTCGTACCAGCTAAGAATTGAATCTTTATCTCAAGTTTTAAATATGAACATTTTTTTTGAGAACGGTGAACATTTAACTATTACACCACTTATGATTGTTATTTATAATTTATAATTTTGTGTTTATATATATACGGTATATAAACTCATAAAAAGGAAACAAATAATCAAACAAATTAATTTCTTTTTATTTAAATATATCATAGGTCTTAGAATTTTTTTTTAAGAAATTAATACAAAATTTTAAAATTATATAACGCAATAACGTTCATTTATCAAATTTTAAGAGAGACAAATAATCAAATAAATTATTTTCTTTTTATTTAAATATATCACGAACTAATATATAGATCTTACAAAAAATTTAAAGAAATTAACACAAAATTAATTTATAATTTTGTGTTTGTATATATGTTGTATATAAATTCATAAAAGAAAAATAAATAATCAAACAAATTAATTTCTTTTTATTTAAATCTATGATCTTACAAAAAAAATTATACAAAATTAATACAAAATTTTAAAATTATATAAATGCAATAACATTCATTTATCAAATTATATTGTTAATAATGTAGTATATTTATCCACTTTTTTTTTAATTTAAAATATAAAGTCTTATTAGTCAAGTTGGTTAAATAGTTGTACTTGTTTTGGTTTTTTTTTTGTTGCAAGTTTGAAATTTATATTTATCCTATTTATTTATTTATTTTTTAAATTAACCGTTTCAAATTAATGGGCAAATCAAATCATTACTCGACCCAAGTATTCATTTACTCTCGCATTCAAACAAATCAAAGCTATTGTCCAATTTAAAATTAAGTATTATTATTATATATATATTTATTTATTTATAATTTACCATTAATATATAAACTTTATATTTGGGCCATTTTTTTAACAACTCACATTTATTAATTTTAAAACCTTACCAATCATAAATAAAATTCTTTAATTTAAAAATGATGAAGAAACTTATGTTTTTTCTTTTTTATTAATTATTTGATATCTATAATTCTTTTAATTTCGCTTACAAACAAATTATTTAATTGTTCATGATGATATTAAATTTTTGGTTAGATTATTTGGTGATTAACAAACTGAATAATTAGTAATATTTCAACTTTAATTTTTTTTTATTTTAAATAGATCCTTTGTAAAAGATAGGATAGAAAAATATATCTTCTATTTTTCATAATCAAACAAACCTTAAATATGTATTTCAAAATATAAATCATATTTGGTCCTCCATATAAAAAATCAAATCAAGTAACTTTTTATTGAAAAAAAGAAAAATATCTCAATATCCGATTATTTTATTTTTTATGTTGTTAAGAAGAGAAGTATATGGATTCAAGAAATGATCATCAACACAATCGAAGGGTATAGACAGTAAATGACCCACCAACGATTGAGAGTATTATTATGAAAACTATAAAAATTCAAGACAGAAAAAACAATCTAATTAAATAAGATGTCAGACCAAACAAAACGAAACATTAACTCAAATCTGAATGATAGAAAGAAAAATAAAACAATCTCTGATACTAAAATAAATTATTGGAGGGGCCAACAAAATTTGAAATATCTCTTCATAAAATTTATTTTTCTAGAGAAGTTATCGGAGGGGCCAACTATCATAATATTCTATACATTAAATAAAATATTTTTTAAATATATATCTAAATATTTAATAAAAGTTTATATTACATACGTTCAAATGCTAGAAGTTAAGAAAAATTATCTAAATTTTTGTCTTCTTGAAGTTTGTTTAACTTGAATTCTCAATAACGTGGTTGAATATTGTCTTCTTGATATTGATTTGTTTTTTTTCCTTAGCATTTAAAAGTAGACGGTTGTTAGATGATCCATCATCGGAATCGAATCCTTGATGTTCTCATAGAAATCATCTAGGCCTTGTTTATTTTTTTGTCGATTGTATTCATTATCCAAATCTTTACGGTTGCATCAACCATCCTCCAAAACGTTGTTTTTTAAATCCTCAAGTATCTTGTAAGAATAGTCAATGAAACCTGTTTTCATCTTTGATAGTAGACCAAGTCGAATATTAGTATTCCATTCGAAATAGTTTAGTAGATTAAGAATTGTTGATGTGAGAATAATTGACTCTCCTCCATGTTGATAAAATGACCAATCCAATTTGATAAAATGACCAATCCAATTAAACGTTCATAGTTAAATTTTTACAATTTTCATGTAGTTTGATACTCATAACTATGAGTATTTTAGCAGATATACAAAACTAATTGGGCCAACATCAATTATAAATACCATTTGTATTATTTAAAATTTTGGGAAAATTAATTTTTTTATAATTCCATTGTCTTTCATTTTGATTTAAAATCAATGGATCTCATAAATATTCATAATAATATTACTTTTTATTACATTAATACTATAAGCATCATGTTTAATTTTGAGACTAATAAAGAATTTTGCAATTATAGAGTTTTTTATTGTAATTTGGAATCAATGATACTATAAGTATCCATAATAATGATTCTTTTGATTATATTAATACAACCAACAACCGAGACTAAGAAAGAAATTTGTAATTCCAATATTTTTGATAGAAATTTTAAATCAATTAAAATTTTATTTCTGTAATATCTGATATATCATTTTCCATCATCAAAATATCATCTACTCATATAAAGACTTAAATTTATGATAATTATGTCTATTATATAGACAATGATTATTCTGATTTTCATTAATTTATAATTCAGTCACTAAATCATTTTGCAACTCTTCGTTGTACTCGTTATCTTCATCGGAAGATTATGATATATTATCACTCTTTCGAGAACTTTCAATTTTTTTTATTTATTTTCTTAATAAATGGAAAATATTTTTATGAAATATCACATCTCTTGATGTCACTATTTTATTTGAATTAATTTGTTATAAAATGTATCATTTTTTTAAGGATATCCTACAAATACAAATATGTTTGATTCCTCTATGTTCAAATTTTATTTTTTTAGGATTATTATTAAACATATAACATAAATATAAAAAAAACTTGAGAATTTTATAACTAGTTTCATATTTGTTCAATATGAAATGTGGAGTTTTCTAGTTTAAAACTTTGATTGCAATCGGTTTATTATAAATATTGCAAAAAAAAGTGATAACGACAAAAAATATTGGTTTATTCGAATGATTCAACAAACATTAGCTACTTCGGTTAAATGTTTGTGTTTAATTTTCACAATCTCGTGTTGTTGTGAGGTGTAAATACATGTTCTTTGATGGATAATTCTCAATTCATAAAAGGTTGTGTATACATAGAATTAACAAATTATGTTTCATTATTATTTCCAACTATTTTAACACTTCTTTCATATTGATTCTTGACTAATATGAGATATTATTATATTTTATCAAAAAGTCTTGTTTGTTTTTTAAGATAAATATTCATATACATTTTGAATAATCATATGCTATAATTAACATAAAAGATGTATTAGTTAATGAATCTTCATTATAATGTCTTATACATCAATTTGTATGAGATAAAAAACATTTTTTTACAATTGAAGTTCTATTATCACTTTCATTATTTTAATATTTAAGTAAATTATTTTTTAACTACAAGAATACAAATCTTGATATTTCTAACTTAATGAATGATTCTTTTTTATTTATTTTTTTCAAATTTGTTTGAGTTACTAACTCAAAATCTATTAGTTTAATTGTATTATTTTGGTTAAAACATTTTTCTCATAATCTATTCAAAATTATACGAAAAATATTAATCATAGTTAGAAAACATACTTGGATTCTCCAACCACTCTTCTTTTTTTCTTTCAATATTTTGAATCATTTTTAAAAAAAGCTTGTAATCATTTATAGTTTCTTGATCATTGTTCTTGATCGATTTGTTTGATGAAGTTAGGTTTACGAACTTTTCTGATCTGTCAAGTAAGTTGTTGAAATTGAATGTGTGGTTTTCCTTTTTAACCTCGCTTTGATACCATATTAAGATTTATGCATAAGATTAAACATACCTTATTCGAAGATCAATCACAAATGAATATGAAGTTGAGACTTAAAAAAATATAATAGAGAGCAAGAAACAAAAGAATAGTTTATGTTATTATTTATGTTAGTTAATGGGAAGTAATGACTCAATCAATGTATATATCAATAAATTTAGGAAATCTTCTTGATTAAAATTTAATACTATCATAATATTCTATACATTAAATAAAATATTTCCAAAATATATAATATCTCAATATTACTCTAAATAAAGTATTTCTTTTATATATATATATATATATATATTAATATAAAAATACTTTAATTAATTTACAATATGCATGTATATGCCACCTCATTTATTCTTCCTTATCATCCCAAGATTGAGAGGATCATGATTACTAAAAAAAAAATTTAAACGGCAAACATTTGTCTTATTCATTCTTTAATATATTAGTATTATCATCATGGAACGGATACATTAGGATTTAGGAGGAAGATTTATATATAAATAAAATTAATATTTTTTTTTCTTTCAGGACCTTTTTAAGTTTCGAAATGTCCTTGTTTTTTATATATATCACCTCTTTTAGACTAGCAGGAATAAGAGTTGTATATTAATTATATGTTCCTGAGTTCGAGTCCGTCAGACGGTAAGTTTTGCGTCTAGTTAAATGGTTAAGTGTATTTGCAAGAAAATGATATATGAAACAGGAAAAAAAAACAAATTTCTAAAAAACCTGAAATATAAAAACAAAGTTCTTAGAAGATTGAGAAAAAAATGCAGAATGAAACTGAATGTTTGAAGACTGAAATAAAAAATAATGAAATATGGAAGGTTGGATACAACGAAGGGCAAATCTCTATGAACTCAAGAATCAAATTATGACATTGTTGTTCCAAACTAAGAAATGAGAGATTCAACTAAGTAAGAAAAACACAACAAAACACTATCCAACTCAATATTCACTATCTTCAGGATTAGAACTTACTTAAATAAGAGGAATACAAGAAGATAGTTAGTTGGTCTGTGGAAACAATGAGGGAGCTGAAGTGCCCCAAAACCAAGACCTATACTATCATAAGTAATTCTAGTTGGAAAGTTAATGATACCTGGAAGAAAAATGTAGGACAGAAATATGAAGATTGGGAGAAATATAAAGGTAAAACTTATTTGGGAGATTTTAAACCAAAAGTTGAGATTCTTAAATTCCTTTTGAGTTTAAATTACCGGTTGAAATGGAGGAAAAAATGCATTAAAAAATGGGAAAATATAGTTGTTGAGAACTACATAAGTATAAATCATGTATCTTTCCCAGTCACCAGGGACGGAGCCAAGTAAAAGTCGGCCCGGGCTGTAGTCCGAGTAGCCTTAAACAACTTGTATGTATTTTATCAATAACGACGGTAAATTACCGTCGTTATTGGTTATTTTCCATCGCTAAAAGGCATTGGTGACAGCAAATTATAAAACTAGTCCGGATAGATTTTTTTAATAAAAAATTAGCCCGGGTATGTTTCAAATCCTGGCTCCACCCCTACCAGTCACTAAGGATGTTTTGCTAAAACAATGGAGCATATAGGACTGGAATAGGTATCAGCAAATATTCATGATCTCTATTTCTTGAAATTCAAGTAAGGAACAAATCTGGAAAATATTCTGAAGTTGGGACACACATATGTTGGGTCAAACTGTATGAAGTTGGAAAAATAATCTGAAGGTATGAACCTACTCAGCAAACCAAAGGAAACAAATCAAATTTGGTTCAAACTAAGGAACATTCCAGCTCATATGTATAACGCAAAATCACTTAGTCATTTCGCTAGTCTCTTGGGAAAACCATTATATATGGACTCAATAATAGAGGAAATCGAACACATCACATATGCTAGGATAAACATTGAAGTGCATCCTAGAAGCACTTTACGAGCAAAGATGACAGTAGTTGATAGAAAAGACAAACCCACAGACATGGATATTACGTATGAATTGAGGCCAAACAGATGTACGTTCTGCAATACTTTTGAACATCCCAATAATGAATGTGTAAAAGCAATTGAAGAACAAAAATAAAAACTAAAAGTTCAAGAGCAAAATGAGGAAGAAATTAAAGAATCGAACAATCAGAATGAGGAAGCTAAAGATGCAGATGCAGATGATGGGAATGATGATATAATCAAAAGAAATGAAAGATGAAAAATTAGAGAAAGAAGAAGATGAAGAGTTAGAGGAAGAAAAAATGGAAGAATTAGAGGAAGAAAATGATAAGAATGAAGTGGATCATAATGAAGAGGAAACTTTGAAAGTAGAATGTGAAGGTAAATGTGAAATTTCTAAAATACTGAAACATAATTTATTTTATTAGATTAGTGTTGGCTCCTCTAAAACAAAACTGATCCAAGGGAATGAAGTCAATGCTCACAAACAGTCATCATCAAATGCAACAGTTCAATCACCAATAAAGAAGCCTAAAGCCAAACAAGTGATTAGAAAAAATAGGTGGACTGCGAGAGCAATAGATTGAAATCCGAAAATAACGGAAATGATATTGTCTACATTGAACAAGAATGTTAAATAGTATGATTGGTATATTTTAGTTTTTTTTAATCTCTGTTTTTATTTATTTTTAATAAGATACTCTAGAGTCATTTAATTTTTTAATCAAAAATAGGGTTGGTCTAACTTTGATAATTGATATTTTTTTATCACTTTTGGGTTCTTAATAAAATAAGAATAAATTATTTTTCCAAAAAAATATAATTACTTTAATTAATTTACAGTATGCATGTATACGCCACCTCATTTATTCTTCCTTATCATCCCCAAGATTGAGAGGATCATGATTACTCACAAATTGTAAAACGGCAAACATTTGTCTTATTCATTCTTTAATATATTAATATTATCATCATCATCGAACGTATACATTAGGATTTAGGAACAAGATTAATATATAAATAAAATTATTCTTTTTTTCTCTCTATTTACTTTTTTTTAAGCATCAGAATGTCTTTATTTTATTATCATCACCTATAAATATTGCGTTTTGGTGGGGTATCATGTTTAGTCGAATTGATTTTTTTATTTTAAATTTTTATATTCGAAATAATATTCTAGATCGTTGGTGAGTATGTTGCTGCTTATACCATCTGACTGTGTTAGTGATATTTTTCGAGTTTGTGTTTGTCCCATTTTTAACCGCAAAGGAATCAAAATAATAAAAAAACTGGATTTATTTTTTTATTTTTTTCAATAAAAAAATAATCGATTTGATTTTTCATATAGAGTCTTCTTACCGGTATGAATTTTTCACTATTTTAGTCATAAATGATCCATTTTTTTGGCATGACATTTTCTGACGTTATTTATCAACCCTAAATTAAAGATAATTTTAACTATTGTTCACAATATTTGGTAGTTAGAGATTCTTCCAACTCTGTTTTATTATTTCGTTCAACTTTTTCTACTTCAACACTCACCGTTTAAAAATTCAAATAAGTTCGTCTTTGAAAAAATTCTTAACAATTGTTTGATCGTTGAATCTTTTTCCTAGAAGTTTTATTTTTGTAAATTATTTATGCAATTTTATATCTACATCATTAGTAGTTTATTTTGATTTTATAGATGTTATATTGTATTATTTATCTATTAATATGTAACTATATTTGAATTTACTGAAAATTAATTTCTTATAAAAAAAATAATAATTATGAAAAAGATAAATAAAGAAAAGTTGAAAAATCATTTTGTTCATGATATTTTTTTTAAGTATGGAAGTGTTACTAATTTCTCTTTTTAGTACTCAAATTTGAGTTAGATTTGTCATTTTAAATTTTAGCAATCCGAAAAATACTTCAAATATTTTGTTGTTTGTCTATTGCTTATGCCCTCTAATCGTAGCGATCATTTCTCGATTTCGTATTCGTATCATTCCTAGAAAAAAAATGATGTTATCAAATTTAAAGTTGATTTTATTTTTCAAATAGAGAGTTTTAGGAATTCATCTTTCATGTGGAGACCCTCTAATAATTTTTATAACTTTCTCGTTATTTTAATTATATGGGATAATTATTATTTAACCTAACTTTTTTCAAGATTGTCGCTTATAATTTTGGGCAGAGATTATTCTGACACTGTTTGTTCGCCTTGCTCTCTTTTATTACTAGTTGTGTGTTTTTCTTATAGTCACCCTCAAAACATTGCATTATTTTTAGATGATTTCTTTTAAAATTTTAATCACATTTGTACTATTTAACCTTTTAGAATTTTATTTAGTTAATTTGATATTTTAAATATTAACTTTATTATATGTAAATTAATATTTTATTTATAACTCCTTATATAATTTAATATTAATTTTTTTATAAAAAAAATATAATTCTAAAATAAGAAAACATCAAACTTTAAAAAAAAAATCTTCCTTAAAAAGTAAATAAATATTATAATTAAAAAATTATATATTCATGACTTAAAATTTATATGAAATAAAGGAATGACCTCCTTAAATACATAAATAAACATGTTTTATCAAAATGTTTGTAGATTGAAAATTCTTGTAAAAAAACTCTTATAATAAATTGTCAAAATCATATATAAATAATTGTTATTGTTATATTAAATATCAATACTTATATGTATAGTTAGTGTGGCCCCGAGTATTGAGCAGTCTTATAATAGAAAAACGTGAAAATAATTTGAATTTCTTAATTTTTATTTTAAATTGTTCAAATTTTATTTTTATTTTTTTATATTTGAACCTATAACCAACAATTAATAAATTTAACTAAATAATATAATTATTTTTAGAAAATGGATCGTCCTATATGGACTGTCAAGTCTGTGAGCTTGCTAGACTCACTTTAAGATCGATCCTGAGTATACCATGATACCTGAAATAAAACAATATTAAGATGAATAAAATAAATTTATAAAATTTATGTTAACAATAATTAATGATTACAAACATTTGAAGTTAAAAGAAAATCAAATTAATGGTATGAAACTAAAGATATATAAAAAAGGAAAAAAATCAACTCATCAACTAGATCTTATAAATGTATGAACTATTCAAAGTTTGATTAGACTCTATTTATTATTAGAGATCGGCTCATTTTATCACTTTGTTGTATAATGTTATAATGATGTTAACTTTTTATTTTATTTTTTTATATATATAATAAAAAAGTGAATTTACCCTTTCCTATTCTATATTATTTTTCCTATTTCAAATTAACAAACACAGAAGAATTTGTATTGCAAGTCTATTGATGAATAAACTCAATGAATAAACTGAATGAAAATACATTTATAACGTTATAGAGATTTCTAGCGATAAAAAACAAAGAGAATCAAATCGAATTAAATAGATCGGTGGCCAAATAGGATATATATATATATATATATATATATATATATATATATATATATATATATATATATATATATATATATATATATATATATGCACCGTTCTAAATAATATGTCGCCCTCCTAAGCTGCTGCAAACGAGAGAGTGTCAATGATGTAAAAGATGTTCATCGTCGAAGCAGCAAATTCTTGTCTCATTCTATCATTCTTTCGCCTTTATTCTATCGTTTTTTAATAAGGTATCAATGTAAATTTTGAATATTCCTCTATTTTCAATTTGTGATAATTATATGATATTGGTCAAATTGTATGATATTGGTCAAATTCAAATGAAGAAGGGAGAAAATTTTACATAAATTTCACCGCATATACATGAGATGTAATACTTCTTCATAAAATTACTTTTTCCAGTGTAAGATTTACATTTTATTTTGTAATTGATTTATTCGCTTCATGAGATGGAGTTCATTTCGAGAACCAAGTAAAATCTAATACTATAGAGATTTCAATAGAGATTGTTATAGACATACGAAGTATCGCCTTGAAGATAGTTAAGGAAAGAAATGATTTAAAGGTAGAAATGTAATTTCACATAATTTTTTATTACTAAACTTGACATACATTTTATTAATTTGAAATAGCATAACGAAGAAAGGTATATTTATTTATTTAAATTATGAAGTCATATTTTTTTTTCTATAATAAATGTGACAACATTGAACTGACATTACACCTAAAAACTTTTTCTCTCCTTCCAATTTATTAAATAATATTAATTAAATTTTTATTATTAATAAAATATTATAATGTTAATTAAATTAAAAATGCATCTAATTTTTTAAATGATTAAAATATTATATATATATATATATATATATAATAAACTAAAATATATTTTTAAATTATATATATATATATTTAAATATTAATATACTTAATATAAAGATATTACTTTTACAAATATTTTTAAATTATATATATATATATAAGGGGGAGCAAATTAGATTATCACGTCATTCTCCCTGTCTCCCAAATTCTCCCATCTTTTCTCTATGTATATATATTTGTTATAGATATAAATTTATTAATATATATATATATATAACTTTTTTTTATAATTATAAAATAATATATATTTTTTTATAATTTAACATTATATAAGAGAAAAAAATTAAATATAAAATTATTATTTGTTCATTTTTACTTATTATCTCTAAAAATAATTATTTAAAAAAATGGTTAATGTAATATATTAATTGATTGATAAACTGGAGACATAAAAGAATAGGAAATTTTTAAAATAAATAAATAAGATTCAATTAGTTGAGAAACTAAATAAGATATATATAATTTATATTTTATTGTTAATTTGATAATTTTACATTTTATTGTTAATTTGATATTTTATTATTATTATTATTAGTTATCTCACAAAATT
This sequence comes from Impatiens glandulifera, assembly GCF_907164915.1. Classification (NCBI taxonomy): domain Eukaryota; kingdom Viridiplantae; phylum Streptophyta; class Magnoliopsida; order Ericales; family Balsaminaceae; genus Impatiens; species Impatiens glandulifera. The sequence goes on from NC_061862.1 coordinate 88,002,321, forward strand.
AAATAAATAAATAAAATTTTTTAGTTAACACATTAACCCAAATTTTATATAACTTAATTAATCAAACATTTTATTGTAATATTTAGAATTAATTTTAATAGTTTATAATTGAATATATTTAACTTTCATCACACACATATATATATATATATATATATATATATATATATATATATATATATATATATATATATATATATATATATATATATATTATAAATTAAATATTAATTGATTTTATTTATTGTCTCTATTACTATTCATTTTTAAAATTAATTAATTAATTATATAATATAAATATAAATATATATAGAGAAATGATTAAGTGAGGGAATTTGGTGAGGGAATTTGGTGAGGGAATGACGTGGCATAATTTTATTCGCTGAAAAAATCAAATAATTTCTCTCTTTTCTCTCTTTCCTCCCACTTTTACATTTTCGAACCAATGAATGTGATGACACGTCATTCCCTCACCAAATTCCCTCACTAAATTCCCTCCCTATCACTCCTCGTATATATATATATTATAAATTAAATATTAATAAATTATATAATATAAATATAAATATATATATATATATTATAAATTAAATATTAATTGATTTTATTTATTCTCGCTATTAGTATTTATTTTTAAAATAAATAAATAAATTAAATAATATAAATATATATTTCAAAATTAGTGAAGGAGTGAAAAGAAAAAATAATGAATGAGAAGGATTAATAACTATATACAATATCAATTTATTTCGCTGCATTGGTTTTCCTATTTTTATATTATGTGATAATTTGTCTTCAATACATTTTTTTTAACCTAGTGATCTATTGACATTATTTTTCACAAAAAATATTTATTTTGCTTATCTATATAAATAACCTGTTTTTTTTTTATTGTTTGACACATTTTACAAGATGGTAGATCATTATGATCCTTTTGAAATACCTTACATTTATTATTTTTAATGCATCTATTTTTTACTTATTTTTTTATAAGTAAAACTTATCTCTCTATGAAAGATTACTCATTTAGGAGTGAATTTTTCGCTAATATGCTTTTCTTCAAAATTTTACATAAATATTAAATAATATATTTATTTATTATCCAACATTTTTTTCAAACCTAAGAGTAACATAGAAAAACTATGATAGATGTCCATTAACCTTTTGTTTTGTTGGTGGTAATAAGTGTCAAAATTGTGTTCTCCATGTTCATTTGCATCGAAATCATAAGTTTCGCACAAAATTTTCTCATTCTCCGGTCTTCAAAAGATAAATGAGAAGAGAAACTACATGAGAACGGAGAAACAAAATTATTATAATAAAAGCTTGAATGAAAATGAAGACATAGGATTTAAAATCGTTCTCAATTTTTTTTATTTTAAAATTAATAATAAAGGTGAATGTGAGTGAAGTGATTTTTTGTTGGTTCGATTTTTGGTTACATTACAAAAAGTTTAGTAGTTCTATATTTATTGCGTTTGTCAGTATACGATCTCTCCTTTAAACATTTCATCATCTAAACGTGACATTTACATTTTTGAGATTTTATCATTTTTAAAAGAAATGAAGATATAAAGAAGTGAAAAGATTAGACTTGAGTCGAAATGATGACAGAAGGTTTGAATTTTGATGAAGGCAGGGATGACCTATGTGGTGTCAAATTCGGCAAAGTGAGGACAAGGCCCAATTATATTTTGACTCGTTTTAAATTACACCCTCTCATTAAATAAATTAAAGTCTATCCATTTTTTTAAAAGGTTTTAAAAATCATCATAAGTTTAGTTAGTTGACACTTAATTTAAATTTAATCATAAAGTTTTTTTACTTAGTTTGCAAAACCAAGTATGAAAAAAAACATTAACTTAGTCTTGGGCTAAAACTTAGTTTGCAAAACCAAATGTTCGAAAAATTGTTTCGCTTTCACATGCACCCTCCCCTCATTTAAAACTGTCACTAATAAGAATTATTAAATTACCGAAATCTTCTTCAATTACCTTATGTAAAATAGTGAATAAATCATGTCACTTGAACCATCTTTGTAAGTTATCTCTAATAAGATACTTACATATTTATAATATACTTACACATTTGTAAACTTTATTTTTACTATTAAGGGATCATAGTTTGATAAACAGTTATAAGAGCTTAAATTTAAAGAGTTTTAAGTTGGTATGTTTTAAGATGTGGCCTAACTAATAATAAAGTTTAAATCAAATTATACTACTTCTATTTTTTTATCTTATATTTCTTACACGATGTCAATGTTCCTATTAATCTCTTAATTGTGTTAATTGGTTAATAATTAACTACAACAAAAATATTCATTTTTTCTTAATTTCAATCAATTTTGAAACATTCTTTTATTTTAAACTAGGCATCTATTCAGTGATATACGCCATTGTATTACATTACCACCATTGTCATGTAACTTTATTATATTACTAAATTAATTATATAATTAGCTATAAAATTAAATAATCACATGTATATGTTTTTTTGTCAAATATAAACAAGTGATATATTATTTCAAAAAAATCAAATAAAAACCAAAATAATTAATGATGTCTAGCTAACTGTCTTAACTTACAATTCCAAAATTCTTGAAAGTTTATTATATTAACTGATAATATTTGTTTTTTGAAATATCTTTGACTAATTAATTGAATTTAGTTTAATTAATTAAATAATATTATTTATTTTAATTAAGTGGTATAAATATTAAAAAATAATAAACTTTAATAATGTATATTTGTTAGTTTACTCTTCTCTATTTATCTCTTATTAAGTTTTAATTGATTAGATTTATTATGAGGCACATACGGTAGTTTCAGTCTCTTGATAAGTCGATTTTTTTCTCTTTCACCGAAGAGAAGACAATGAATCTATGTTTACAAGGTTATGTTATTTTTTATTATTTTATTATAAATTTTGTTACTTTGCCTTCCATATTCTTCTTGTTGTTAGGTCTGAAAATATGTCTGATACAATGTATAACTTTGTCAGATAAGAAGAAAATATATTAATCTGTTTCCTTGTTTTGACTTTTGTGAAAAAATTCCATAGAATTTCTACATATTTGCATCTTTAATGTCTGTTTCTTTATTTATATTCCCCTTAAAGAAGATGGGATGTTCACAATGTCTAACTACTTTCATTACAAGGACAGACACCTCTTGAAGTTCATGCTAATGATGTAGAAACATTATGTGCTATAACTCGCAGTTTCCATCATCCATGACAACTAAACTTTTGAGTCAAAGGTTTATGATATATGACAGTTGTTTTCTCTCTTGGAATGTGAATGTTTAGTCTCTCTGGTTTGTGTTGATCATCAGTTTGTATTTCTTTGTTGGACCCAAGATATCTTATTCATCTCCTCTGTTAAGAAGGCAGCACATATACGAGTCTTCAACACCTGTGAATTTCGAGATAGTCACTGCAATACTGCCCAAACTTGGTTGTCCATCTTGTTTATCTTAAATTGCTGAAGCTTAATTCTAGCGATATGATTTTCTCTGGTTTTGTTGTACGCATTGGTTGTTTAGAACTTCAAAGAGCATGAGATACTTTGTGTGTTTGTGTGTTATGTAAACTTTAGTTTTCTGGATTTATTGATACAAATTTTGTAGTTACAATATATTAATATCTTTATCTACATTAAAAACAGACTCACTTATCTCTTGTATAGTTGGATATCACATATATTTTTATTAATGCTTCATATTTTTCATTCAATAATCAATTCTAAGCAAAAACTTAAATACTCAAAAAGTCCATTTTGCTGGAATATATTAATATTTTTCACAGCTTGTAGTTACAATATATTAATAACCCTCTTTATTCTTATGGATCATTGACGATCTACTTAAATTGATGAAGCTTATTTCTAGGGATATGATTTTATCTGGTTTTGTTGTATGCATTGGTTGTTTAGAACTTCAAAGAGTATGAGATGCTTTGTGTGTAATGTGAACTTTAGTTTTCTATTGATACAAAACTTGTAGTTACAATATATTAATATATTTATCTACATTAAAAACAAGCTTACTTATTTCTTGTATAGTTGGAGAACACATTTTTTTTTTATTAATGCTTCATATTTTTAAATTTATGCAGACAAAAAATTTTGAGAGAAAACCTTGCTTGGATGTATAACAAAACTTTGCCAGATCGTCGAGGTTTAACAGATGAGTTTTTCAAAGGGGTGAAAGAGTTTATAAACTTTGCTACAAGAATGATTGAATTCATGGATGGTGACAAAATTCGATATCCATGTAAAAAATGTGAGAACTATAAATATAATGATGTGGAATCTTGTAGGGATCATCTTTATCGATGTGGTTTCGTTAAGAATTATTATACGTGGACCTCTCATGGGGAACCACCATCTCACATTGAACCAAAATTAATGGTTGTCGATATTAATCTATTTCGTAAAATTATCTTCAATGTTGCTGCCAGTTATAATCCCCGCAAAATGAAGGCGCAAAATTTTCTTCACACATTCATTTAGATTATCACGTTGAAGAAGGCGACACATTTTGGGATGTTCTGAAAGCTTCATATGAACCTCTTTGGTATGGTCACGGGAATGAGACCAAGCTTTCTGCGACGATAAGAATTTAAGTTTTAAAACAGATCACAACCTATCTGAAACTGCGGTGAATGAAATGATTGTTATGATGAACGATTTTATGTTACGTGACAATAATTTTCCAAGTAATTATTATACCACGAAGAAGTTACTTAAGAATTTGGGTTTGTCGGTTATAATGATTGATGCGTGTAGTGAAGGGTGCATGCTTTTTTGGAGAGATGATAATCATAATGAACAATGTTAATTTTGTTTGCGACCAAGATACAAACAAAATCGAGGGAAATCAAAAAACCGAAAAACTTATAAATAATTAATATATTTTCCTTTGACGCCAAGGTTGTAGAGGCTATACGCATCAGATGTAACATCACAGCACATGACGTGGAATGCACAACATGAAATCGAAGAAGATATGATGTATCATTCATCAGATGGAGATGCATGTAAATCATTTGATCGTGCATATCCAAATTTTTTAGCAGAATACCGAAACATTCGATTAGGACTATTTACCAATGGATTTGCACCTTTTAATATATCAGGGAAGAAATATTCATGTTGGCCGGTAATTGTGACCCCATACAATCTCCCACATGATATTTGTATGAAGACCCCCTACATTTTTATGTCTTTAATTGTGTCCGGGCTTGAGAATCCAAATAATAATATTGACATATATATGCAACCTTTGGTAGAAGAGTTAAAACAATTGTGGATGGAAGGTGTTTCAACATATGATATCTCAAGCCGATGAACATTCAATATGCGAGCATCTATTCTTTGGACAATTAATGACTTTCCAACTTATGCAATGTTATTAGGTTGGAGTACTTACAGTATTGATGGATGTCTGATTTGTATGAAACGTTCAAAATCGTTTAGACTTAAGTTTGGTAAAAATCGTGTTACTTTGATTCTCACAGACAATTTTTACTAGAGCAACATCAGCTTAGACGAGATACAAAAAACTTCATCAAAGACCGAATTGAGATTTCACCTCCTCCCCAAAGACTAAGCGGTGATGAAATATTGTCAAATGTTAGTGATTTTCTCACTACTATGGAAAATCCTTTAGGCACACTTGTTAGTTTTGGTGTCTTGCATAAATGGAAAAAAAGAAGTATTTTTTGGGAGCTTACTTATTGGAGTCAATCTCTCATTCGTCATAACCTTGATTTGATGCATATAGAGAAAAATGTTTTTGATAATATCATCAATACTGTGATGAATGTGAAAGGAAAGACAAAAGAAAATGTCAATGCGAGAAAAGATTTGTTCCTACATTGCAATCACCCCACGTTGCATGTTCATTCTTAGAGCAATGGCATGTTCATTCTCAGAGCAATGGTCACAAACCAAAATCAGGTTACTGGTTGACGAAAGAAGAAAATTGAATCATGCTTGAATGGCTTAAAAGTTTGATATTTCTAGATGGTTTTGTTTCAAACATTGCAAGATGCATTGATTTTAATGAATGCAAGTTGACTGAGTTAAAAAGTCATGACTGCCATATCTTCATGGAACGATTAATTCCAATTGCTTTGAGAAGATTACTACCAAGGTATGTATGGGGCGCATTGACAGATTTTAGTAATTTATTTCATGACTTTTGCTCCACAACGTTGAGTATTTCAAACATTAATAAGTGATTCTTTGCAACGTAGAAAGAATATTTCCTCCATCTTTTTCCGATTCAATGGAGCATCTTTAGGTACATCTTCCTCGTGAAGCTAAAGTTGGAGGTCATGTTCAATATAGATGGATGTATCCATTTGAAAAGTATAAAATGTTTATATTTAAATAATTTATTATTGATATTTTCTAATATTTTTGTTTTGCAGGTTTTTACATCATTTAAAAAAGAAGGTGAAAATAAAGCAAAAGTGGAAGCCTCAATTTGTAATGCTTATCTTGCTGAAGAAATCTCTAAATTTGCATCATATTTTGTTGAACCACACTTGAGTTCAAAAAGGAGAAGCCAGAAAAGAAATGCGGAAGGGCCAATTAACATTTTTATCCCAACACATTCTATTTTTAATTATCTTGGACGTCCAAGTGGAACTTCAAAATCACGAAATTGTCCATGCATATGTTCTATTAAATTGTCCAGAACTTGATCCGTATTACAGGTAAGTTCATTATATGTTAATTTTTTTTTAATTTAATAACTAAAATAAATAACTATTATATTATAATTTATAAGGTATATTGTTCACTTCAAGCACAACCTATGTGAATTTTGCATCGTGATTTCATGCATATATGAGATATTTAAAGTTACGAATGCTTTATTAGTCACAATACATATAATGTCTTTTATATATATATATATATATATATATATAAATTACTATTTATTCATTTTAAGATTCTAAAAGATCCTGTTATTATCGCGGATAGGGGACTAATTTATTACCTAGCATGGGGACCTAATAAATCATCAATGAGTTGGCTTATATATTTCATTAATGGTTTTGTTTGGTATACTCGAGAATATGGTTCATCAAAATCTACCATTAATAGTGGAGTATGTGTACATGCTAATAATGATTTATATGGTTTTCTAAATGAAATTATTGAAATAGAGTATTTAGTTCAACATTTTTGGGTGGTGTTATTTAAATGCTATTGGTTTCACCCGGTTAGAGGAGTCAATGCTCACAAAAAACTATAAGCTAGTTGACGTAAAGCCTAATTAGGCATACAATAAATATGAGCCCTTCATATTAGCGCAACAAGCAGATCAAGTGTATTATACAACTTATCCAAGTTATATGAAAGACAACACATAATGGTGGGATGTTTGCAAAACAAAAAATAGAACCAAAGTTGAGGAACGTTGGATCGAAAAAACATACCAACAAGATGAGATGACAACTTCCTTGGACATTAAAATTTATGATATTACAGAGTTGTGTGATTTTGATAGTGTTGATGATGGTGATGATGGAATCGATGAGTCGATCAATGATTTAAATGGAGAATTTCAATCTAGTGGTAGTGAAGACGAAACTAACGATGAAACTGAAGATGATTCTGAAGACGACAAGATTATACTAAAGACGATAGTGAAGATTGAAGACACTGATGGCAGGTATAAGAATTTGGTAACATGAATGTGTATGATTTTTAAGTAAATTTATATATCTTCTTTTGTGTTTTTAATTTTGTAAATTTCATTGGATTTTATGTAAAAGAAAAGATGGACAACCGAGTTCGTTATGTGGAACATTATGGAGGAATGTAAAAATAAATTGTCTTATTAATTTTAATGATTACAAATGATGTTATTAATTTATTGGTTAATTATATTTGTATTTGGTAGTGATAATAAATACGTATTTTCTCTAGATCAATGTTTATGTATTAGTGTTTGTAGAACGAAGACTGATGTGCGGTCGCCGATTTCTCAAGTTTCTCTCATAGACTACTAGTTCGCCTAATCGTTACTACTAATTTTCCTTTCTTTAATCTGGTACGTTTTCACTCTAAATCAAGTTGTAAAGTACTACTATTAAGTTTCTCTAGATTATGTTTGTGTGTCATAAATATGCATTTGATATCTCATTTCGATTATTTGTTAGTACAATCACCTGCAATTTTTTTTCTGTTGAGTTCTGTCCAAATGAAATATTGAATTGAGACTTAATTTTGTTAGAACACATATATTTTTTATACTAGTTCTTGAAGATTGTTATTGAAAGAGTTTATAAATTTGTTATTGAAACAGTTAAACCAACATGTATAAATAATGAATCACCGAGAAAAAATCTTGGAGATTTGTTATGAAGAACATAATAATAATTTAGTTCTCATTTGAACAATTTGAAAAATGAAGATAAGTTGAATAATGAGTTTGAACCAAATGTACATTGGGTCTTTATGTGCAGAACAAATTATCTAGGTTTCTTAAATTTTTAATAGTTACTGTTTTGTTTTCATTCTCTACTCCACAAACACCATATTCCTATAACCTTCTCCTTGTTGAGTTCTGGCCAAACTAAATATGAAATTGACACTTAATTTAGTTAGACTTTCTTTATCTCTCTATTCAATACTTTCAAGCAACTACTTGCATTTCATTTGCTTTTATGTTAAACCTTTAATCTAGATCTTGCATATAAATTCTTGTTCTTTATAAGCTCATATAGCTTCGATCATATCGAAAAATTGTATACTAAATGAACGAAAATTTCGATTTACTAGCATTTTATGTTTATGTACAGGTTGTTATTTTTGATTCCTTGATGGAATTGCGTGCTTGATCTGTAAAATTCTACTTGTTATGTTTAGGATGATATCCTCTTGAAACATCGAAACAAGGTTGGATATGATCTGAGTGTTCTGAATCTGTTCACATGAATCTCATATTCTATAAACTAGTTTTGTGTTTATGGGAGCCCAAGCACAACCTCATGTGTATCTTGTATGCATCTTCATCTTTCTCATTCATCATGTGATGCGCTTTTATTTTAATTTATATTACATGAGGTTTGATCAAATCAAGTATTCTTTATCATTTGCAACCACTGAACTTAGATTTTGGAAATTCTATGTTGCATTTATTGTTCTTTAATTATGCTGGTTTGTTTATGTTCATTATGCAGGTGTTAAACAAAAAAAATGTACATAATGGTGAAGATTTGTTGCATAGGAGTTGGTTATGTTTATTGGGTGTTGATTTCTTAATTTGTTTAATGGTTACCGTTATGTTTTCATTCTCTACTACACAAACACAGACAAACACACCATTATTAGTTTCAATAACACTGATTTATTATTATTATTGTATTATCAGAAACTTAAGCAGGTGTTGTTATTGTCTGTGATTAAGTATGCAATCTGAAGATATCCAACCCCAAATAAGCCAACACAAGAAAACTAAGATTTAGAAATAGATGATCGTCCCAGTATTGAACCAGATATGAATAGGTGAGTGTCTAATTATAAGTATTTTTTTTAAAAAATAATTCAATTATATGTATATATGATAAATTATTTTACATATTGGATAGTTTTTATCCGAATATAACACGTCAAATGAATACAATGATAATCGCTGCTTGGTGTGGGACTTTCATTAACTGGAATCAAGTTTCACGAGAATTGTGGTGGAGTTGTTCAAGATATATTTAATGTTATTTTACATTATTAATAAACACTCATTGGAGTTGAGTTTATATTTTATATCTAAGGATAAACATAAGTGGAATGAAGAGAATTCTGTCAAAATTTACAAAAACTTTAAAACGAAAGTGGGTGATAAACTCTGGAACTTCATTTACACTACAAAGAATAAAGGACAACTACCCTCATGCATTAATTCTTCTTGGAGTGGTCCACATGCATCCATATCTATGGTAAGTAACCATTTTTATTTTGATATTACTTTATATTTTAATTAAATTTTTAAGTGATGATTTAAAATAGAGATAGAAAAGATTACAAGTTAATTCATAGATGGTGTAAAAGAAAATTTGTCTATTTGTTTTCCTATTTTTTAAATTGATAAGTTTGAATGCAACTCATTTAGCTGTGAGTTTGACCTAAACCTGTCCAGATATGATAAATATGTGATTTTCTTTTAAATGTTTAAAATTTGGTATTAATAGAGTTTTTGTCGAGTATATATTTTCTTCGTAGTTGTTTGGAAAGCATTAGATGAACCTTTATGATTTAGTTCAATTAGCTCTGATTTTGTGCTTTGTTTATTGTATGTGATTGCATTTTTTAACCTATAAATATTTGAGATAGTGATGACAATGTTTCTGATTGGAGGATACATGAAACTTTCTTCTATGTTGACTTCCTTTTGTGCATATCTAATGCAATTGTAAGTAGATTGGAAAAAATGAGCTGAACTTTTATGTTTTAGTCATATTAGCTCTGAGTTTTGTACTTTTTTTTACTAAATGGGAATAGATTTGTTGTATGTGAATGAATTTGTTAACTTGTAGTTATGACTTGTTACTACTTTTTTCATCATCTTTTATTGCTATCATGAAAAGAAAATTATTTAAACAAACAATTTTGTTTCTATAAGATAATTTTATTCGGTTTCAACAAAGTCAAAATGATCCAAATGCTAGTGAAGTTGTGAAGAACTCCACTCTAGATGAGTTATATGTATTATTATCAGTCGGTGGCTCCAAGAGAGGGAGGATATTTGGAATGGGAAAAGATGAAAAATATTGTTTATACAAAAAAGAATCATCATCTTCCCAAGTTTTAAAGAGATTACAATATTGAAAGATGATATCAAAGAAATGCAGCTTAAAGTGCGAGAAAGGGATAAAAAAATGAAGAATATGAAATCAAATTGCAATAGAGAGATGAAATCATTGTTGAACTTCGTGATAACGTTCTATAATTGACACGTCGACAAAAAGAAACCGATGTAAAGATGGATGCATTCATGAAGACATTTTCTAACAGATATTGATAATTTGTTTTTATAATATTTTTAAATATATATATATTATATATATATATATATATATATGCTAGATTGATTAAGAATTTATTAAGTTGTTCTCCTCTTTTGAATTTTTAATTAGTGTTATTCTAATTTTACTTATCTCTATATATATTTTGAAAAAAAATATTTTTTAATTCATTTTAAAATAAACGTAATTTTAATTTTTTTAATTTTATCACAAAATAAAATTACATTTTTTTGTCACAAAATTGATAAAATAACTATTACATCATAGAATATATTACATCACAAAATCCATCACAAATAATTTATCGTGGAAAAATAACATTACAAATAATTTGTCACAAAATATTGTTACAATGATTAATCACAAAATATCGTCACAAACTATTCATCACAAAATATCGTGACAAATTATTCGTCACAAAATATTGTAATAAATGATTCTTCACAACATATTATCACAAACAATTGGTCGGAAAATATCGTCACAAACGAATGGTCGCAAAATATTGTCAAAAAATATTCGTCGGTATTAAATATTAACGCAAAAATCGTCACCCTATTAGCGAGGATCTAATTAGCGTCTTTTGTTTTATGTCACAATATTCGTCGTTAAAGTTGTTTTCGTCAATAATTCCGTCAAAAATTGACGTCACAAAGTCATCAAATTTTTGTAGTGAATGAACGATTATTGTTGCGTTAGAGCAAACTGAACGAACCAATAAAATAGTGTCAAAAGAATATCTATCAAAAAATTTGAACATTAGTTAAAATTATCCTTGCTTTATAAAGCAAAGCCGGAAAATGTTATGCCAAATGAAAATGAATCATCTATATATTGTCGAAATAGTGAGAAATTCATACAAATCATGAGAGGATGTATGTAAGAGGTACTCCATATGAAATATCAAATCAAGTAACTTTTTATTAAAAAATAAAAATAATTTAATATCCGATTATTTCATCTCTTTTGTTGTTAAGAAGGGTGGATACAGACTCGAGAAATGGTCATCAACACAATTGAAAGGTATAGGCAGCAAACTACACACCAACAATTGAAAGAATTATTCGAACTATAAAAAATCAAGAGAGAAAAACCAATCCGGCTAAATAAGATGTCAGACCAAACAAAACTGAAAGACGAGTAATAGAAAAAAAAATAAGGCATCCTCCGATATTAAAAAAATTATCCAAGACGCCAAAACAATTTGACATATCTCCTCTAAAATTTATTTTTCTAGAGTGAAAAATAAATTAATATATATATATATATATTAATATAAAAAATTACTTTAATTAATTTACAGCATGCATGTATGCCACCTCATTTATTCTTCCTTATCATCCCCAAGATTGAGAGGATCATGATTACTCAAAAATTTGTAAACGGCAAACATTTGTCTTATTCATTATAATATTATCATCATCGAACAGATACATTAGGATTTAATTTAGGTAGAATATATATATATATATATATATATATATATATATATATATATATATATATATATTAAGATTTATGTGGAAATTTTACTTTATTCGAACATTAATCACAAATGAAGACGAATTTGAGACTTAATATATATATATATATATATATATTTAAGAAACGAAATAATAGATTATGTTATTATTTATATTTTGTTAATGAGAATTAATGACCCAATCGATTATATATATATAACATTAGAAAACATTCTTAATTAGCAAATTTTAAAACTATCATAATATTCTATACATTAAATATTCCCAATGCTAAAAAATTGAGAAGTTTAGAAAAGTTATCTGAATTCTTTGCCTTTTTTAAGTTTGCTTAACTTGAATTTTCAATGAACGTGGTTGAATGTTGTTCAACGTTATGATGTTGATTTGTCTTTTCTTCTTAACACTTAAAAACATTGTGAATGCTTTGTTAACGGTTGGTAGATGATCCATCATCGGAATCGAATCCTTGATGTTCTCACATAAATCATCTAGGCCTTGCATTTTCTTTTTGTCGATTGTGTTCATTATCCAAATCTTTACGGTTGCATCAACCATCCTCCAAAACATTGTTTTTTTAAATAGTCAATGAAACATGTTTTCATCTTTGATAGTAGACCAAGACCAAGTCGAATATCAGTACTTCATTCGAAATAACTTAGTAGAGTATGAATCGTTGATGTGAGAACAATTGACTCTCTTCCATGTAGATAAAATTATCAATCCGATCACGTTTTTTATATGTCGTAAATAATCGTGTTAATAACTTCCAAGTCATATAATGATTTATTTGTGAATTGAGATTATTATTGTACCGTATATGCAATATTATGCTTGTTCTAATTTAGATATATTTATCTTTTAATAAATCTCCTCAGCTTACTCGATTCATTGATTAATTTTGATAATTTTTCATTTAGTTTGATACCTTAATAATGGGTTCATAAATAAATTTCTGCAATTTTTATGTAGTTTGATATCCTTAAATGGGTTATTGGTTAAATTTATACAATTTTTTTAATGTAGTTTGATACCCCTTCATGTGTTCATAATTAAATTTCTACAATTTTTATGTAGTTTGATACTCCACAATAGATTTATAATTAGATTTCTAAACTATTTCATTCAGTTTATAACTAGGTTCATAATTAGATTTCTATAATATTTCATACAATTTAATACCATCAATGGGTTTATAATTAAATTTCTACAATATTTAATACAATTTAATACCCTTCCATGGATTCATAATTAAATATCTACAATTTTTTTATCAATTTATACCATTTATGAGTTCATAGTTAGATTTCTACAATTTTCATGTAGTTTGATACTCATATCCATGAGTATTTTTGCATATTTACAAAGCCTATTAGGCCAAAATCATTGATAAATACCATTGGTATTATTTGAAATTTAAAAAAAAAAAATTTTTTTTATAATTCCAATATCTTTGATTTTGATTTAAAATCAATGGATCTCATAAATATTCATAATAATATTTCTTTTCATTACATTAATACCATAAGCATCAGGTTTAATTTTGAGATTAATAAAGAATTTTGTTTTTCTAGAGTTTTTCATTTTTAATTTAGAATCAATGGATATTATAAGTATCCGTAATAATGATTCTTGTGATTACATTAATACAACTTGCATCATATTCAATTTCGAGACTAAGAAAGAATTTTTTAATTCCAAGTTTTTTATATAAAATTTTGAATCAATTAAAATTTTATTTCTATAATATCTGATATATCATTATCGGGGTCATCAAAATATCATCTCCATATATCAGTAGGACTTAAATTTATGATGATTATATCTATTATATAGACAATGATCATGTTCTGATTTTAATTAATTTATAATTCAATCACTAAATCATTATGTGACTCTTCATTATACTCATTATCTTCATGATGAAGATTATGATATATCATCACTTTTTTAAGAACTTTTAGTCTTTTTATTTATTTTCTCATTAAATGGAAAAATATTTTTATGAAATGTCACCTCTCTTGATGTCACTATTTTATTTGAATCAATTTGATATAAAATATATCATTTTTTTAAGGATATCCCACAAATATGTTTGATTTCTCTATGTTCAAATTTCATTTTTTTAGGATTACTCTTAGACATATATCATAAACATAAAAAAAATTGAGAATTTTATAACTGGTTTCATACTTGTTCAATAAGAAATGTAGAGTTTTCTAGTTTACAACTTCGGTTGCAATCTGTTTATTACAAATATTGCAATAAAAAGTGATAATGACAAAAAAGATATTGGTTTATTCGAATGATTCAACAAACAACCATCTACTTCGGTTAAATGTCTATGTTTAATTTTCACAACCCATGTTGTTTTGGGGTGTAAATACATGTTCTTTGATGGATAATTCTCAATTCATTAAAAGGTGGTGTATACATAGAATTAACAAATTATGTCTCATTATTATTTCCAACTATTTTAACCCTTCTTTCATATTAATTCTTGATTAATATGAGATATTATTATTTTTTATCAAAAACTCTTGTTATGTTTTTAAGATAAGTATTCATATACATCTTGAGTAATCATCTATTATAATTAACATACTTTTATGTATTAGTTAATGAATCTTCTTTATAATGTGTTATACATCAATTTGTATGAGATAAAAATTTTTTTCTATAATTTAAGTTCTATTATCACTTTTCATTATTTTAATATTTAAGTAAATTAATTTTTAACTACAAAAATACAAATCTTGATATTTCTAACTTAATGAATAATTCTATTTGATTCATTTGTCAAGTAAACATTATTTTGTTTTCAAATTTGTTTGAGTTACTAGCTCCAAATCTGTTAGTTTCATTTTATTATTTTAGTTAAAATATTTTTCTCATAATCTATTCGAAATATTACGAAAAATATTAATCATAATTATAAGACTTACTTGAATTCTTCAATAATTTTTCTTTTTTTTTTCTTTCAATCTTTTGAATCATTCTTTAAACAGCTTGTAATCATCTTTAGTTTCTTTATCATTGTTCTTGGTTGTTGTTCTTGGTTGTTCGTAATCATCTTTAGTTTCTTTATCATTGTTCTTGGTTGTTGTTCTTGGTTGTTCTTGAGCGATTTGTTTGATGATTCATATTCGTTGATGAAGTTAGGTTTACAAAATTTTCTGATCTGTCAAGTAAGCTGTTGAAGTCGAATGTGTTGTTTTCCTTTCTAACCTTGCTCTGAAACCATGTTAAGATTTATGTATATGATTAAACATACCTTATTCGAAGATCAATCACAAATGAAGATGAAGTTGAGACTTAAAAAGATATAGTAGAGAGAAAGAAACAAAAGAATAATTTATGTTATTATTTATATTTGTTAATGAGAATTAATGACCCAATCGATGTATATATCAATAATTTTAAGAAACATTCCTGGTTAAAATTTAAAACTATCATAATATTCTACACAATAAATAAAATATTTCCTAAATATATAATATCTCAAAATCTATCCTAATATTAAATAAAGTATTTGCTAAATATATAAATAAAATTAATTCGATTAAATAAGATGTCAAGACAAAAAAATGCAGCCTTAACTCAAATCTGAGTGATTGAAAGAAAAATAATGCATTATTCGATGAAAAAAAATATCGAAGGGCCAAGAAAATTTCACATCA
Organism: Impatiens glandulifera; assembly: GCF_907164915.1. Classification (NCBI taxonomy): domain Eukaryota; kingdom Viridiplantae; phylum Streptophyta; class Magnoliopsida; order Ericales; family Balsaminaceae; genus Impatiens; species Impatiens glandulifera. The sequence goes on from NC_061862.1 coordinate 88,018,525, forward strand.
ATTTTTTTTTTCTAGAGAAAAAATAAATTAATATATATATATATATATATATTAATATTACAAATTTACTTTAATTAATTTATCGTATGCATGTATATGCCACCTCATTTATTCTTCCTTATCATCTAGAGGATCATGATTACTCAAAAATTGAAAAACGGCAAACATTTGTCTTATTCATTATAATATTATCATCATCGAACGGATACATTAGGATTTAGGAAGAAGATTTATATATAAAAATAAAATTAATCTTTTTTCATTCACACTTTTTTTTAGCATCGGAATGACCCTTGTTTTTTTATATCACTTAAAAATATTGTGTTTTTGTTAGGTACTGTTGAGTCGAATTGATTTTTTTGATTTAGTTTTTTATATTCTGAATAATATTTTTAATTGTTGTTTGGTAGGTTGCTGCACATAACATCTTTCTCGAGAGTCCGTGTTTATCCTCTTTTTAACTGAGTCGAAATAATAAGAACTGGATTTATTTTTCAATTTTAAATAAAAGGTTATTTGATTTGACTTTTCCTATAAAGATCTTCTACCATATCCTTTTATTAATTTCTCACTATTTTGATCATAATATGTAGATGATCTATTTTTTCTTAGCATGACATTTTCCGACGTTGTTTATCAACCCTAAATTAAGGATAATTTTGACTATTGTTCATAATATTTGATAATCAGAAATTCTTCAAACTTTGTTTTATTATTCCGTTGAACTTGTTCTACTTCAACACTCACTGTTTAAAAATTCAAATAAGTTCGTCTTTGCAAGAATTCTCAACAATTGCGTTGAATCTTTTTCTCTGTGAGTTTTATTTTTGTAAATTATTTATGCAATTTTATATCTAAATCGTTAATTATTTATTTAGATTTTATATATGTTATATTGTATTATTTATCAATTAATTTATAATATGCAACTATATTTGAATTTATTGAGAATTAATTTCATATAAAAAAACTAATAATGATGAAAAAGATAAATAAAGAAAAGTTGAAAAATCATTTTGTTCATGATATTTTTTTAGTATCGGAGTGTTACTAATTTTTCTTTTTAGAACTCAAATTTGAGTTAGTGTTGTATTTTGTTCCGTGTGACATTAATTATGTTTAGTCGAATTGGATTTGTGGTTTTGAATTTTAGCAATCCAAATAATACTTCAAATCTTTGGTTGTTCGTCTGTTGATTATTCCCTCTAATCGTGATTGCAATCATTTCTCGATTTTGTATTCGTCTCATTCTTTGAAAAAAACATGATGTTGTCGAGTTTTAGGAATCCATCTTTCATGTGGAGACCCTCTAATAATTTTCATAGTTTTCTCGATATTTTAATTATATGTGTCAGTTATTATTTGACAAAACTTTTTTCGCTGTTGTTTTTACCGACACTCATGCAAAAAAGTTTGATTGTCGCTTATAATTTTGGGTGGAGATTATTCCGACACTGTTTTATTAGTTTGTTCGGCTTACTCTCTTTTATTACTAGTTGTGAATCTCAAGTAAATTTTTTTTATAGTCACCCTCAAAATAATATTGCATTATTTTTAGATGATTTCTTTTAAAATTTTATTCACATTTGTACTATTTAACTTTAGAATTTCATTTACTTCATTTGAAATTTTAAATGTTATTTTTATTATATGTAAATTAATATTTTATTTATAACTACTTATATAATTTAATAAGAATTATTTTTTATAAAAAAAATAATAATTCTAAAATAAGAAAAGATCAAACTTTAAAACAAAAAATCTTCCTTAAAAGTAAATAAATTTTATAATTAAAAAATTATATATTCATAAATCTTAAAATTTATATGAAATAAAGGAATGGCCTCCTTAAATACATAAATAAACATGTTTTATCAAAATGTTTGTAGATTGAATTCTTCTAAAAAGCTCATATAATAAATAGTCAAAATCATATATAAATAATTGTTATTGTTATATTAAATATCAATACCTATATACTTATAGGTTAGTGTCGGCTCCCAGTATCGAGCAGTCTTAGGGTAGAAAAATATGAAAAGAATTTGATTGTCTTAATTTTTATTTTAAATTGTTCAAATAATTTATTTATTTATTTAAAGAATTACTTGACTTTAATGTTAAAACAATTAATAAATTTAACTAAATAACATAATTATTTAAAGTTTAAAGTCTATGGCTTACTAGGCTTACCTTACCTTAGTATATGTCCTGAGTACACCATAATACAAATAAAACAATATTAAGGTGAATAAAATAAATTTATAAAATTCATGTTAACAATAATGAATTGATTACAAACATTTGAAGTTGAAACAAAATCAAATTAATGATATGAAACTAAAGATATATAGAGAAGGAAAAAAATTCATAATTGTTCAACCAACTTATGTAATTGTTCAACTTGCTTTGTATAAATGTAATTAATGAACTATTAAAAGTTTAATTAGACGTATTTACTATTAAAAATCGGCTCATTTTGTCCCTTTGTTGTTTAATGTTATAATTTGTTAAGTTTTTATTTGATTTATTATACATAATAATTTAAATAAATAAAAAAGTGAACTTATCCTTTCCTATTTTATATTATTTTTACTATTTCAAATTAACAAAGACAGACGAATTTGAATTGCAAGTCTATTGACGAAGAAACTTAGTAAAAGTGCATTTATAACGTTATAGAGATTTCTATCAATAAAAATCAAATTGAGAATCAAATCGAATTAAATAGACAGGTGGGAAAATATGATAAATATATATATGCATCGTTCTAAATAATATGTCGCCCTCATAAGCTGCTGCAAACGAGGGAGTGTCAACCAAAGCTGTCAAAATCAAGAGTTTGCGTAGAAACGTTAATTAGTTATAAACTCGTAAAATCTAGAGTTTACGTAAAATCGTAAGAGTTTAGTTTGAAAATAATAGTTATAAATTATTATTATTTATACATATAATGAAGTATTTTGTACTTAATAAATTTTAAAAAATTATATATTTTAATATAAAATTAATTAAAAAATAATAATAAGTAAATAATACTATAAAAAATATATTTACAAAATTTATTATATTAATTAATTAATTTAAATAAATAATAACTTTAATTTATAATTTAATTAATATAAATTTGTTTTATTAAAAGTAAAACCGTATAAAATCGTAAAATTGAAATTGTTTATAAACTCGTAAAATCGTAAAATCTTATTATCGTAAATTTAAAATCGTAAGAATTTACCTATTTAAGAGTTTACATAAAATCATACTCGTTAACCATATGTGAAATCGTAAAATCGTAAGATTTTAAAAGTAAACTCGAGTTTTTAATAATCTTGGTGTCAACGATAGAAGAGATGAGAGAGAGAGTCGTGGCTTTCATTCCTTCCTTGTCGGCGTCGATTGATGAAGAATAGTCGTCGAAGCAGCAAGTCCTTGTCTCATTATATCATTCTTTCGCCTTCATTCTTTCATTTTCCTACAAGGTATCAATGTAAATTTGGAATATTCCTCTGTTTTTAACTTGTGATAATTGTATTTGTTGGTCAAATTAGTATTGTTGATTTTGTTAAGGAGATTAGGGACGTTCTCATGTGAGGGGATTGTTTGGATAAAGACTATTATTTTATTAACATGTTCTCTCAAATTCAATTGGAAAAGAGAGAAAGTTTTACATAAATTTTACTGCATGCCTCCGTTTGGTTGGTAAGAAGTATGACTATGTAGTTATAGTATACAATTATATTTACAGTAAAATGTATTAATTATTTGGTTGGAAAATTTTATAACTACATTAATATAATGTATAATTTATACTTTAAACTAGGTATAAAATTGTAACGGCTTCCACCGGTTACAAAACTTTATGAAATTTTTAATCAATTATTACTCTCGTATCTTTTTTTATTATATTTTGTTTACATAACACTCTTTTGTTTATTATCCTTTTTCCTCTTTTCCTCTTTCATATTTCACCAAAAATAATATAACGTTGGTTGATAGTATTCATTATTTATAAATATTTATATAATTATAAGGGTTAATTTTTTATATATAAAATAATGTAATCATATAATAATATTATTTATTTAAAAAATACATTTATATAATAATTATATATTATTTTTTTTATTAATTTCAATATAATTAATAATAAAAATACATATAAAATAAATATATTAATTTTAATATGATTAATAATACAAACTACCTATAAAATAAATATTAAAATAGTAATTAAAAATAAATTATATAAATATAAGGATAAAATATTACACTTTTTACTATTTTTTTATACCACCAACCAAACACAAAATAATAAAATTTATATAATTTATACTTATTTTATACTAACAACTAAACACTATTAACTCATATAATTTATACCTTCTAATACTTCTTTATAATTTATATCTCTTACAACTTATATCTACATAACTAATACTACATACCAAACACTACCCATATACATTAGATGTAAGATTTCCAATTTTATTTTGTAGTTGATTTATTCGCTTCATGATATGAAATTCATTTCGAGAAAAGAGTGAAATCCAATGTTATAGAGATCTTTACCACATGTAGTAGTTAATAAAATAAATGTTTGAAAGGTATAAATGCTTAACAATAATTAAAAGAGAAAATATAAAATTCACTAAATTATTATATAACAAGAGGTTACCACACACAAAATTCTCAATATGTTTGGATGATAATATTAAGATTTTGAAAACTTGAGCATTGATATAGTTTATAATGTAATTGTTTTGATTATAATTTATCATAACTTGTTTTTTTAAAAGAGTTCGATTTATTTGAAGTTTAAATTAGGGTTCATGAAAATTTGACATACCTAATTTATAAAAAATATTATTATTTATGATAATATTAAAATAATATTTTAAATTTTTTAAATTCAAAATAATTAACCCAAAAAAGTGATTAAAAATCAAATTAGAGATAATTATTGTGATAATTAAAATATAATTAGGAAAAATAAATATAATTCCAAAAATAATTTGAAGTTAAAATATTGTAAATTTACCCAAACTAGCATGTATCCCGTGCAAAGTAATAATATAAAAAATCGTGAAAAAAATATTACGACAAATTTTTTACCCTAAACATTCTTTTATTTTAAACTAAGCATATATTCAGTGATATATATAGCCATTGTACTACATTACCACAATGGTCATACAACGTTATTATATTACTAAATTAATTATATAATTAGCTATAAAATTAAATAAACACATGTATATGTTTTTGTCAATTATAAACAAGTGAAATATTATTTCACAAAAAAATCAAATAAAAACCGAAATAATTAATGATGTCTAACTGTTTTAACTTACAATTCCAAAATTCTTGAAAGTGCATTATATTAACTAATAATATTATTTTTTCAAATATCTTTGACTAATTAATTGAATTTAGTTGAATTAATTAAAAATAATATTATTTGTTTAATTAAGTGGTTTAAATATTAAAAAATAATAAACTCCAATGATATATATTTGTTAAAAGGGTTATTTTTTTATGTAATACTTTTAAAATATTTATTTTATCACAAAAATTATTTTCCAACCCTATTTAATTTTTTTAACATTTTTTTTGGTTCTCATTCTCCAATTAAAATGATTCTCACCATTAAATTTGAATCGTGATTTTTTAAATTCAAATAAACATATATATATTAAAATATAATTGTATCCACTGTATTATAATAAATAAATTTAGATAAAAAAAATTAAATTTAATGCATAACAATAATTAAAAGAAAAAATATAAAATTCACTAAATTATTATATAACAAGAGGTTACCACACACAGAATGCTCAATATGTTGGGATGATAATATTAAGATTTTGAAAACTTTAGCATTGATATAGTTTATAATGTAATTGTTTTGATTATAATATATCATAAATTATTTTTTTTTTTAAAAGAGTTCGATTTATTTGAAATTTAAATTAGGGTTCATGAAAATTTGACATATCTATTTTATAAATAATATTATTATTTATGATAATATTAAAATAATATTTTAAATTTTTTAAATTCAAAATAATTAACCCGAAAAAGTGATTAAAAATCAAATTAGAGATAATTATTGTGATAATTAAAATATAATTAGGAAAAATAAATAAAATTCCAAAAATAATTTGAGGTTAAAATATTGTAAATTTATCCAAACTAGCATGTATCATGTGCATTTGCATGCACGAGTAATAATATAAAAAACCGTGAAAAAAATATTACGGCAAAATTTTTACCCTAAACATTCTTTTATTTTAAACTAAGCATATATTCAGTCATATATATAGCCATTGTACTACATTACCACAATGGTCTTACAACGTTATTATATTACTAAATTAATTATATAATTAGCTATAAAATTAAATAAACACATGTATATGTATTGTCAATTATGAACAAGTAAAATATTATTTCACAAAAAAATCAAATAAAAACCGAAATAATTAATGATGTCTAACTGTTTTAACTTACAATTCCAAAATTCTTGAAAGTGTATTATATTAACTGATAATATTATTTTTTCAAATATCTTTGACTAATTAATTGAATTTAGTTTATTTAATTAAAAATAATATTATTTATTTAATTAAGTGGTTTAAATATTAAAAAATAATAAACTTCAATGATATATATTTGTTAGAAGGGTTCTTTTTTATGTTATACTTTTAAAATATTTATTTTGTCACAAAAATTATTTTCCAACCCTATTTAATTTTTTTAGGTTCTCATTCTCCAATTAAAATGATTCTCACGATTAAATTTGAATCGTTATTTTTTAAATTCAAATAAACATATATATGTTAAAATATAATTGTATCCATTGTATTATAATAAACAAATTTAGATAAAAAAAAATTAAATTTAATGCTTAACAATAATTAAAAGAGAAAATATAAAAATCACTAAATTATTATATAACAAGAGGTTACCACACACAAAATGCTCAATATGTTGGGATGATAATATTAAGATTTTGAAAACTTGAGCATTGATATAGTTTATAATGTAATTGTTTTGATTATAATTTATCATAACTTGTTTTTTTTAAAAGAGTTCGATTTATTTGAAATTTAAATTAGGGTTCATGAAAATTTGACATACCTATTTAATAAATAGTATTATTATTTTTGATAATATTAAAATAATATTTTAAATTTTTCAAATTCAAAATAATTAACCCAAAAAAGTGATTAAAAATCAAATTAGAGATAATTATTGTGATAATTAAAATATAATTAGGAAAAATAAATAAAATTCCAAAAATAATTTGAGGTTAAAATATTGTAAATTTATCCAAACTATCATGTATCACGTGCATTTGCACGAGTAATAATAAAAAAAACCGTGAAAAAAATATTACGGTAAAATTTTACCCTAAACATTCTTTTATTTTAAAATAAGCATATATTCAGTCATATATATAGCCATTATACTACATTACCACAATGGTCTTACAACGTTATTATATTACTAAATTAATTATATAATTAGTTATAAAATTAAATAAACACATGTATATGTTTTTGTCAATTATGAACCAGTAAAATATTATTTCACAAAAAAATCAAATAAAAACCGAAATAATTAATGATGTCTAACTGTTTTAACTTACAATTCCAAAATTCTTGAAAGTGTATTATATTAACTGATAATATTATTTTTTCAAATATCTTTGACTAATTAATTGAATTTAGTTTAATTAATTAAAAATAATATTATTTATTTAATTAAGTGGTTTAAATATTAAAAAATAATAAACTTTAATGATATATATTTGTTAGAAGGGTTATTTTTTATGTTATACTTTTAAAATATTTATTTTGTCACAAAAATTATTTTCCAACCCTATTTAATTTTTTTAGGTTCTCATTCTCCAATTAAAATGATTCTCACGATTAAATTTGAATCGTTATTTTTTAAATTCAAATAAACATATATATATATTAAAATATAATTGTATCCACTGTATTATAATAAACAAATTTAGATAAAAAAAAATTAAATTTAATGCTTAACAATAATTAAAAAAGAAAATATAAAATTCACTAAATTATTATATAACAAGAGGTTACCACACACAAAATGCTCAATATGTTGGGATGATAATATTAAGATTTTGAAAACTTGAGCATTGATATAGTTTATAATGTAATTGTTTTGATTATAATTTATCATAACTTGTTTTTTTTAAAAAGAGTTCGATTTATTTGAAATTTAAATTAGGGTTCATGAAAATTTGACATACCTATTTAATAAATAGTATTATTATTTTTGATAATATTAAAATAATATTTTAAATTTTTTAAATTCAAAATAATTAACCCAAAAAAGTGATTAAAAATCAAATTAGAGATAATTATTGTGATAATTAAAATATAATTAGGAAAAATAAATAAAATTTCAAAAATAATTTGAGGTTAAAATATTGTAAATTTATCCAAACTAGCATGTATCATGTGCATTTGCATGCACGAGTAATAATATAAAAAACCGTGAAAAAAATATTATGGCAAAATTTTTACCCTAAACATTTTTTTATTTTAAACTAAGCATATATTCAGTGATATATATAGCCATTGTACTACATTACCACAATGGTCTTACAACGTTATTATATTACTAAATTAATTATATAATTAGCTATAAAATTAAATAAACACATATATATGTTTTGTCAATTATGAACAAGTAAAATATTATTTTACAAAAAATCAAATAAAAACCGAAATAATTAATGATGTCTAACTGTTTTAACTTACAATTCCAAAATTCTTGAAAGTGTATTATATTAACTGATAATATTATTTTTTCAAATATCTTTGACTAATTAATTGAATTTAGTTTAATTAATTAAAAATAATATTATTTATTTAATTAAGTGGTTTAAATATTAAAAAATAATAAACTTCAATGATATATATTTGTTAGAAGGGTTATTTTTTATGTTATACTTTTAAAATATTTATTTTGTAACAAAAATTATTTTCCAACCCTATTTAATTTTTTTAGGTTCTCATTCTTCATTAAAAATTATTCTCACGATTAAATTTGAATCGTTATTTTTTAAATTCAAATAAACATATATATGTTAAAATATAATTGTATCCACTGTATTGTAATAAACAAATTTAGATAAAAAAAATTAAATTTAATGCTTAACAATAATTAAAAGAGAAAATATAAAAATCACTAAATTATTATATAACAAGAGGTTACCACACACAAAATGCTCAATATGTTGGGATGATAATATTAAGATTTTGAAAACTTGAGCATTGATATAGTTTATAATGTAATTGTTTTGATTATAATTTATCATAACTTGTTTTTTTTAAAAGAGTTCGATTTATTTGAAATTTAAATTAGGGTTCATGAAAATTTGACATACCTATTTAATAAATAGTATTATTATTTTTGATAATATTAAAATAATATTTTAAATTTTTTAAATTCAAAATAATTAACCCAAAAAAGTGATTAAAAATCAAATTAGAAATAATTATTGTGATAATTAAAATATAATTAGGAAAAATAAATAAAATTACAAAAATAATTTGAGGTTAAAATATTGTAAATTTATCCAAACTATTGTGTATCACGTGCATTTGCACGAGTAATAATAAAAAAAACCGTGAAAAAAATATTACGGTAAAATTTTTACCCTAAACATTCTTTTATTTTAAACTAAGCATATGTTCAGTGATATATATAGCCATTGTACTACATTACCACAATGGTCTTACAACGTTATTATATTACTAAATTAATTATATAATTAGTTATAAAATTAAATAAACACATGTATATGTTTTTGTCAATTATGAACAAGTAAAATATTATTTTACAAAAAAATCAAATAAAAACCGAAATAATTAATGATGTCTAACTGTTTTAACTTACAATTCCAAAATTCTTGAAAGTGTATTATATTAACTGATAATATTATTTTTTCAAATATCTTTGACTAATTAATTGAATTTAGTTTAATTAATTAAAAATAATATTATTTATTTAATTAAGTGGTTTAAATATTAAAAAATAATAAACTTCAATGATATATATTTGTTAGAAGGGTTATTTTTTATGTTATACTTTTAAAATATTTATTTTGTCACAAAAATTATTTTCCAACCCTATTTAATTTTTTTAGGTTCTCATTCTCCAATTAAAATGATTCTCACAATTAAATTTGAATCGTTATTTTTTAAATTCAAATAAACATATATATGTTAAAATATAATTGTATCCACTGTATTATAATAAACAAATTTAGATAAAAAAAAAATTAAATTTAATGCTTAACAATAATTAAAAGAGAAAATATAAAATTCACTAAATTATTATATAACAAGAGGTTACCACACCCAAAATTAGGGATGGCAATGGGGCGGTTCGGGGCGGGGAATGCATTTACCGTCCCCGCACCGTTTTAATTTCGGGGAATTTTTTAATACCATCCCCGCCCCGTTCGGTTTTTTTCGGTTTCGGGGAATCCCGCGGGGCACCGTTAATAATTATTTTTATTTAAAATAAAATAAAAATTATACAATAAAATTATATAAACAAATTTTTTAATATAATATATATTATAATATATTAAAATTTATATTATTATAAAGAAATAACATTACTGCTCTTATAAAATATAGTGAATAAATAAATATATTGATAATTTAATATAATTAATTATGTTTTTGGTATTCGGGGCAGATTCAGGGTAGATTCGGGGTGAAATCGGGGCGGGGGACACAAATACCATCCCCGCCCAATTCCCATTCGGTTTCGGAGAAAATCCATCCCAAACGGGGCAATTCGGTTCGGTTTTCGCGGGGCGGTTTCAAATTGCCATCCCTACCCAAAATGCTCAATATGTTGGGATGATAATATTAAGATTTTGAAAACTTGAGCATTGATATAGTTTATAATGTAATTGTTTTGATTATAATTTATCATAACTTGTTTTTATTTAAAAGAGTTCGATTTATTTGAAGTTTAAATTAGGGTTCATGAAATTTTGACATACCTATTTTATAAACAATATTCTTATTTATGATAATATTAAAATAATATTTTAAATTTTTTAAATTCAAAATAATTAACCCAAAAAAGTGATTAAAAATCAAATTAGAGATAATTATTGTGATAATTAAAATATAATTAGGAAAAATAAATAAAATTCCAAAATAATATGAGGTTAAAATATTATAAATTTACCCAAACTAGCATGTATCCCGTGCATTTGCACGAGTAATCATTTATAGTTTCTTGATCATTGTTCTTGATCGATTTGTTTGATGAAGTTAGGTTTACGAACTTTTCTGATCTGTCAAGTAAGTTGTTGAAATCGAATGTGTGGTTTTCCTTTTTAACCTCGCTCTGATACCATATTAAGATTTATGCATAAGATTAAACGTATCTTATTCGAAGATCAATCACAAATGAATATGAAGTTGAGACATAAAAAAATATAATAGAGAGCAAGAAATAAAAGAATAGTTTATGTTATTATTTATGTTTGTTAATGGGAAGTAATGACTCAATCAATGTATATATCAATAAATTTAGGAAATCTTCTTGATTAAAATTTAATACTATCATAATATTCTATACATTAAATAAAATATTTCCAAAATATATAATATCTCAATATCTATAATAATATTTTATATACTCTATAATATATATATATATATATATATATATATATATATATATATATATATATATATATATATATATATATATATATATATATATATATCATTTCTTCTAGTCTAGCGATAATAAAAGGTACATATTAATCCTAAGTTGTGGGTAGGTGTGGGGTGTTAAAAGTTAAGTATGTTGGTAGGTTATTTATTTAATTTGTTATTCTATTTTATATATATATATATATATATATATATATTAATATAAAAATACTTTAATTAATTTACAATATGCATGTATATGCCACCTCATTTATTCTTCCTTATCATCCCAAGATTGAGAGGATCATGATTACTAAAAAATTTTAAACGGCAAACATTTGTCTTATTCATTCTTTAATATATTAGTATTATCATCATCGAACGGATACATTAGGATTTAGGAAGAAGATTTATATATAAATAAAATTAATATTTTTTTTTCTCTCAGAATTTTTTTAAGTTTCGAAATGTCCTTGTTTTTTATATATATCACCTCTTTTATATTAGCAGGAATAAGAGTTGTATATTAATTATATGTTCCTGAGTTCGAGTCCGTCAGACGATAAGTTCTGCGTCTGGTTAAATGGTTAAGTGTATTTGCAAGAAATGATATATGAAACAGGAAAAAAACAAATTTCTAAAAAACCTGAAATGTAAAAACATAGTTCTTAGAAGATTGAGAAAAAAATGCAGAATGAAACTGAATGTTTGAAGCCTGAAATAAAAAATAATGAAATATGGAAGGTTGGATACAACGAAGGGCAAATCTCTATGGACTCAAGAATCAAATTATGACATTGTTGTTCCAAGCTAAGAAATGAGAGATTCAACTAAGTAAGAAAAACACAACAAACCACTATCCAACTCAATATTCACTATCTTCAGGATTGGAACTTACTTAAATAAGAAGAATACAAGAAGATAGTTAGTTGGTCTGTGGAAACAATGAGGGAGCTGAAGTGCCCCAAAACCAAGACCTATACTATCATAAGTAATTCCAGTTGGAAAGTTAATGATACCTGGAAGAAAAATGTAGGACAGAAATATGAAGATTGGGAGAAATATAAAGGTAAAACTTATTTGGGAGATTTTAAACCAAAAGTTGAGATTCTTAAATCCCTTTTGAGTTTAAATTACCTGTTGAAATGGAGGAAAAAATGCATTAAAAAATGGAAAATATAGTTGTTGAGAACTACATAGGTATAAATCATGTATCTTTCCTAGTCACCAGGGACGGAGCCAAGTAAAAGTCGGCCCGGGCTGTAGCCCGGGTAGCCTTAAACAACTTGTATGTATTTTATCAATAACGACGGTAAATTACCGCCGTTATTGGTTATTTTCCATCGCTAAAAAGCATTGGTGACAGCAAATTATAAAACTAGTCCGGATAGATTTTTTTAATAAAAAATTAGCCCAGGTAGGTTTCAAATCCTAGCTCCGCCCCTGCCAGTCACTAAGGATGTTTTGCTAAAACAATGGAGCATATAGGACTGGAATAGGTATCAGCAAATATTCATGATCTCTATTTCTTGAAATTCAAGTAAGGAACAAATCTGGAAAATATTCTGAAGTTGGGACACACATATGTTGGGTCAAACTGTATGAAGTTGGAAAAATAATCTGAAGGTATGAACCTACTCAGCAAACCAAAGGAAACAACTCAAATTTGGTTCAAACTAAGGAACATTCCAGCTCATATGTATAACGCAGAATCACTTAGTCATTTCGCTAGTCTCTTGGGAAAACCATTATATATGGACTCAATAATGGAGGAAAGAGAACACATCACATATGCTAGGATAAACATTGAAGTGCATCCTAGAAGCACTCTACGAGCAAAGATGACAGTAGTTGATAGAAAAGACAAACCCACAGACATGGATATTACGTATGAATGGAGGCCAAACAGATGTACGTTCTGCAATACTTTTGAACATCCCAATAATGAATGTGTAAAAGCAATTGAAGAACAAAAATAAAAACTAAAAGTTCAAGAGCAAAATGAGGAAGAAATTAAAGAATCGGACAAACAGAATGAGGAAGCTAAAGATGCAGATGCAGATGATGGGAATGATGATATAATCAAAAGAAATGAAAGATGAAAAATTAGAGAAAGAAGAAGATGAAGAGTTAGAGGAAGAAAAAATGGAAGAATTAGAGGAAGGAAATGATAAGAATGAAGTGGATCATAATGAAGAGGAAACACTGAAAGTAGAATGTGAAGGTAAATGTGAAATTTCTAAAATACTGAAACATAATTTATTTTATTAGATTAGTGTTGGCTCCTCTAAAACAAAACTGATCCAAGGGAATGAAGTCAATGCTCACAAACAGTCATCATCAAATGCAACAGTTCAATCACCAATAAAGAAGCCTAAAGCCAAACAAGTGATTAGAAAAAATAGGTGGACTGCGAGAGCAATAGATTGAAATCCGAAAATAACGGAAATGATATTGTCTACATTGAACAAGAATGTTAAGTAGTATGATTGGTATATTTTAGTTTTTTTAATCTCTGTTTTTATTTATTTCTAATCAGATATTCTAGAGTCATTTAATTTTTTAATCAAAAATAGGGTTGGTCTAACTTTGATAATTGATATTTTTTATCACTTTTGGGTTCTTAATAAAATAACAATAAATTATTTTTCCAAAAAAATATTAATTTACAGTATGCATGTATACGCCACCTCATTTATTCTTCCTTATCATCCCCAAGTAGGGATGGCAATGGGGCGGTTCGGGGCGGGGAATGCAATTACCATCCCCGCCCCGTTTTAATTTCGGGGATTTTTTTAATACCATCCCCGCCCCGTTCGGTTTTTTTCGGTTTCGGGGAATTCCGCGGGGCACCGTTAATAATTTTTATTTTAAAAAAATAAATAAATATTATACAATAAAATTATATAAAGCAATTTTTTAATATAATATATATTGTAATATATTAAAATTTTATATTATTATAAAGAAATAATTTTAATACTCTTATAAAATATAGTAAATAAATAAATATATTGATGATTTAATATATTTAATTATGTTTATGGTATTCGGGGCAGAATCGGGGTGAAAACGGGGTGAAATCGGGGCGGGTCGGGGCGGGTGACACAAATACCATCCCTGCCCCATCCTCGTTCGGTTTCGGGGAAAAACCGTCCCAAACAGGAGAATTCGGTTCGGTTTTCGCGGGGCGGTTTTAAATTGCCATCCCTATCCCCAAGAGGATCATGATTACTCAAATATTGTAAAACGGCAAACATTTGTCTTATTCATTCTTTAATATATTAATATTATCATCATCATCGAACGTATAAATTAGGATTTAGGAACAAGATTAATATATAAATAAAATTATTCTTTTTTATCTCTATTTACTTTTTTTAAGCATCAGAATGTCTTTATTTTATTATCATCACCTGTAAATATTGCGTTTTGGTGGGGTATCATGTTTAGTCGAATTGATTTTTTTTTTTAAATTTTTTATATTCGGAATAATATTCTCAATCGTTGGTGAGTATATTGCTGCTTATACCATCTGACTGTGTTAGTGATCATTTTTCGAGTCCGTGTTTGTCCCATTTTTAACAGCAAAGGAATCGAAATAATAAAAAAACTGGATTTATTTTTTTTATTTTTTTCAATAAAAAAATAATCGATTTGATTTTTCATATAGAGTCCCCTTACCGGTATGAATTTTTCACTATTTTAGTCATAAATGATCCATTTTTTTGGCATGACATTTTCTGACGTTGTTTATCAACCCTAAATTAAAGATAATTTTAACTATTGTTCACAATATTTGGTAGTTAGAGATTCTTCCAACTCTGTTTTATTATTTCGTTCAACTTTTTCTACTTCAACACTCACCGTTTAAAAATTCAAATAAGTTCGTCTTTGAAAAAATTCTTAACAATTGTTTGATCGTTGAATCTTTTTCCTAGAAGTTTTATTTTTGTAAATTATTTATGCAATTTTATATCTAAATCATTAGTAGTTTATTTTGATTTTATAGATGTTATATTGTATTATTTATCTATTAATATGTAACTATATTTGAATTTACTGAAAATTAATTTCTTATAAAAAAATAATAATTATGAAAAAGATAAATAAATAAAAGTTGAAAAATCATTTTGTTCATGATATTTTTTTTAAGTATCGAAGTGTTACTAATTTCTCTTTTTAGTACTCAAATTTGAGTTAGATTTGTCATTTTAAATTTTAGCAATCCGAAAAATACTTCAAATATTTTGTTGATTGTCTATTGCTTATGCCCTCTAATCGTAGCGATCATTTCTCGATTTCGTATTCGTATCATTCCTAGAAAAAAAATGATGTTATCAAATTTAAAATTGATTTTATTTTTCAAATAGAGAGTTTTAGGAATTCATCTTTCATGTGGAGACCCTCTAATAATTTTTATAACTTTCTCGTTATTTTAATTATATGGGATAATTATTATTTAACATAACTTTTTTCAAGATTGTCGCTTATAATTTTGGGCAGAGATTATTCTGACACTGTTTGTTCGCCTTGCTCTCTTTTATTACTAGTTGTGTGTTTTTCTTATAGTCACCCTCAAAACATTGCATTATTTTTAGATGATTTCTTTTAAAATTTTAATCACATTTGTACTATTTAACCTTTTAGAATTTTATTTAGTTCATTTGATATTTTAAATATTAACTTTATTATATGTAAATTAATATTTTATTTATAACTCCTTATATAATTTAATATTAAATTTTTTATAAAAAAAATATAATTCTAAAATAAGAAAACATCAAACTTAAAAAAAAAATTCTTCCTTAAAAAGTAAATAAATATTATAATTAAAAAATTATATATTCATGACTTAAAATTTATATGAAATAAAGGAATGACCTCCTTAAATACATAAATAAACATGTTTTATCAAAATGTTTGTAGATTGAAAATTCTTGTAAAAAAACTCTTATAATAAATTGTCAAAATCATATATAAAAATAATTGTTATTGTTATATTAAATATCAATACTTATATGTATAGTTAGTGTGGCCCCGAGTATTGAGCAGTCTTATAATAGAAAAACGTGAAAATAATTTGAATTTCTTAATTTTTATTTTAAATTGTTCAATTTTTTTTTTTTTATATTTGAACCTATAACCAACAATTAATAAATTTAACTAAATAATATAATTATTTTTAGAAAATGGATCGTCCTATATGGACTGTCAAGTCTGTGAGCTTGCTAGACTCACTTTAAGATCAATCTTGAGTACACCATGATACCTGAAATAAAACAATATTAAGATGAATAAAATAAATTTATAAAATTTATGTTAACAATAATTAATGATTACAAACATTTGAAGTTAAAAGAAAATCAAATTAATGGTATGAAACTAAAGATATATAAAAAATGAAAAAAATTAACTCATCAACTAGATCGTATAAATGTATGAACTATTCAAAGTTTGATTAGACTCGTATTTATTATTAGAGATCGGCTCATTTTACCACTTTGTTGTATAATGTTATAATGATGTTAACTTTTTATTTTATTTTTTTATATATATAATAAAAAAGTGAATTTACCCTTTCCTATTCTATATTATTTTTCCTATTTCAAATTAACAAAGACAAAAGAATTTGTATTGCAAGTCTATTGATGAATAAACTCAATGAATAAACTGAATGAAAATACATTTATAACGTTATAGAGATTTCTAGCGATAAAAAATAAAGAGAATCAAATCGAATTAAATAGATCGGTGGCCAAATAGGATATATATATATATATATATATGCACCGTTCTAAATAATATGTCGCCCTCCTAAGCTGCTGCAAACGAGAGAGTGTCAATGATGTAAAAGATCTTCATCGTCGAAGCAGCAAATTCTTGTCTCATTCTATCATTCTTTCGCCTTTATTCTTTCGTTTTTTAATAAGGTATCAATGTAAATTTTGAATATTCCTCTATTTTCAATTTGTGATAATTGTATGATATTGGTCAAATTGTATGATATTGGTCAAATTCAAATGGAGAAGGGAGAAAATTTTACATAAATTTCACCGCATATACATGAGATGTAATTCTTCTTCATAAAATTACTTTTTCCAGTGTAAGATTTACCTTTTTATTTTGTAATTGATTTATTTGCTTCATGAGATGGAATTCATTTCGAGAACCAAGTAAAATCTAATACTATAGAGATTTCAATAGAGATCGTTATAGACATATGAAGTATCGCCTTGAAGATAGTTAAGGAAAGAAATGCTTTAAAGGTAGAAATGTAATTTCACATTATTTTTTATTACTAAACTTGACATACGTTTTATTAATTTGAAATAGCATAAAAAAGAAGGGTATATTTATTTATTTAAATTATGAAGTCATATTTTTTTTTCTATAATAGATGTGACAACATTGAACTGACATTACACCTAAAAACTTTTTCTCTCCTTTCAATTTATTAAATAATATTAATTAAATTATTATTATTAATAAAATATTATAATGTTAATTAAATTAAAAATGCATCTAATTTTTGAAATGATTAAAATATTATATATATATATATAATAAACTAAAATATATTTTTAAATTATATATATATATATATATTTAAATATTAATATACTTAATATAAAGTTATTACTTTTACAAATATTTTTAAATTATATATATATATATATAAGAGGGAGCAAATTAGATTATCACGTCATTCTCCCTGTCTCCCAAATTCTCCCATCTTTTCTCTATGTGTATATATATTTGTTATAGATATAAATTTATTAATATATATATATATAACTTTTTTTTATAATTATAAAATAATATATATTTTTTTATAATTTAACATTATATAAGAGAAAAAAATTAAATATAAAATTATTATTTGTTCATTTTTACTTATTATCGCTGAAAATAATTATTTAAAAAAATGGTTAATGTAATATATTAATTGATTGATAAACTGAGACATAAAAGAATAGGAAAATTTTAAAATAAATAAATAAGATTCAATTAGTTGAGAAACTAAATAAGATATATATAATTTATATTTTATTGTTAATTTGATAATTTTATATTTTATTGTTAATTTGATATTTTATTATTATTATTATTAGTTATCTCAAAAAAATTAAATAAATAAATAAATTTTTTTAGTTAACACATTAACCCAAATTTTATATAACTTAATTAATCAAACATTTTATTGTAATATTTAGAATTAATTTTAATAGTTTATAATTGAATATATTTAACTTTCATCACATATATATATATATATATATATATATATATATATATATATATATATATATATATATATATATATATATATTATAAATTAAATATTAATTGATTTTATTTATTGTCTCTATTACTATTCATTTTTAAAATTAATTAATTAATTATATAATATAAATATAAATATATATATATATATATATATTATAAATTAAATATTAATAAATTATATAATATAAATATAAATATATATATATATATTATAAATTAAATATTAATTGATTTTATTTATTCTCGCTATTAGTATTTATTTTTAAAATAAATAAATAAATTAAATAATATAAATATATATTTCAAAATTAGTGAAGGAGTGAAAAGAAAAAATAATGAATGAGAAGGATTAATAACTATATACAATATCAATTTATTTCGCTGCATTGGTTTTCCTATTTTTATATTTTGTGATAATTTGTCTTCAATACATTTTTTTTAACCTAGTGATCTATTGACATTATTTTTCACAAAAAATATTTATTTTGCTTATCTATATAAATAACCTGTTTTTTTTTATTGTTTGACACATTTTACAAGATGGTAGATCATTATGATCCTTTTGAAATACCTTACATTTATTATTTTTAATGCATCTATTTTTTACTTATTTTTTTTATAAGTAAAACTTATCTCTCTATGAAAGATTACTGATTTAGGAGTGAATTTTTCGCTAATATGCTTTTCTTCAAAATTTTACATAAATATTAAATAATATATTTATTTATTATCCAACATTTTTTTCAAACCTAAGAGTAACATAGAAAAACTATGATAGATGTCCATTAACTTTTTGTTTTGTTGGTGGTAATAAGTGTCAAAATTGTTTTCTCCATGTTCATTTGCATCGAAATCATAAGTTTCGCACAAAATTTTCTCATTCTCCGGTCTTCAAAAGATAAATGAGAAGAGAAACTACATGAAAACGGAGAAACAAAATTATTATAATAAAAGCTTGAATGAAAATGAAGACATAGGATTTAAGAATCGTTCTCAAATTTTTTTTATTTTAAAATTAATAATAAAGGTGAATGTGAGTGAAGAGATTTTTTGTTGGTTCGTTTTTTGGTTACATTACAAAAAGTTTAGTAGTTCTATATTTATTGCGTTTGTCAATATACGATCTCTCCTTTAAACATTTCATCATCTAAACGTGACATTTACATTTTTTAGATTTTATCATTTTTAAAAGAAATGAAGATATAAAGAAGTGAAAAGATTAGACTTGAGTCGAAATGATGACAGAAGGTTTGAATTTTGATGAAGGCAGGGATGACCTATGTGGTGTCAAATTCGGCAAAGTGAGGACAAGGCCCAATTATATTTTGAATCGTTTTAAATTACACCCTCTCATTAAATAAATTAAAGTCTATCCATTTTTTTAAAAGGTTTTAAAAATCATCATAAGTTTAGTTAGTTGACACTTAATTTAAATTTAATCATAAAGTTTTTTTACTTAGTTTGCAAAACCAAGTATGAAAAAAAACATTAACTTAGTCTTGGGCTAAAACTTAGTTTGCAAAACCAAATGTTCGAAAAATTGTTTCGCTTTCACATGCACCCTCCCCTCATTTAAAACTGTCACTAATAAGAATTATTAAATTACCGAAATCTTCTTCAATTACCTTATGTAAAATAGTGAATAAATCATGTCACTTGAACCATCTTTGTAAGTTATCTCTAATAAGATACTTACATATTTATAATATACTTACACATTTGTAAACTTTATTTTTACGATTAAGGGATCATAGTTTGATAAACAGTTATAAGAACTTAAATTTAAAGAGTTTTAAGTTGGTATGTTTTAAGATGTGGCCTAACTAATAATAAAGTTTAAATCAAATTATACTACTTCTATTTTCTTATCTTATATTTCTTACACAATCTCAATGTTCCTATTAATCTCTTAATTGTGTTAATTGGTTAATAATTAACTACAACAAAAATATTCATTTTTTCTTAATTTCAATCAATTTTGAAACATTCTTTTATTTTAAACTAGGCATCTATTCATTGATATACGCCATTGTATTACATTACCACCATTGTCATGTAACTTTATTATATTACTAAATTAATTATATAATTAGCTATAAAATTAAATAATCACGTGTATATGTTTTTTTTGTCAAATATAAACAAGTGATATATTATTTCAAAAAAATCAAATAAAAACCAAAATAATTACTGATGTCTAGCTAACTGTTTTAACTTACAATTCCAAAATTCTTGAAAGTTTATTATATTAACTGATAATATTTGTTTTTTTATCTTTGACTAATTAATTGAATTTAGTTTAATTAATTAAATAATATTATTTATTTAATTAAGTGGTATAAATATTAAAAAATAATAAACTTTAATAATGTATATTTGTTAGTTTACTCTTCTCTATTTATCTCTTATTAAGTTTTAATTGATTAGATTTATTATGAGGCACATACGGTAGTTTCAGTTTCTTGATAAGTCGATTTTTTTCTCTTTCACCGAAGAGAAGACAATGAATCTATGTTTACAAGGTTATGTTATTTTTTATTATTTTATTATAAATTTTGTTACTTTGCCTTCCATATTCTTCTTGATTTAGGTTTGAAAATATGTCTGATACAATGTATAACTTTGTCGGATAAGTGTCGGATAAGAAGAAAATATATTAATCTGTTTCCTTGTTTTGACTTTTGTGAAAAAATTCCATAGAATTTCTACATATTTGCATCTTTAATGTATGTTTCTTTATTTATATTCCCCTTAAAGAAGTTGGGATGTTCACAATGTCTAACTACTTTCATGACAAGGACATACACCTCTTGAAGTTCATGCTAATGATGTAGAAACATTATGTGCTATAACTCGCAGTTCCCATCATCCATGACAACTAAACTTTTGAGTCAAAGGTTTATGATATATGACAGTTGTTTTCCCTCTTGGAATGTGAATGTTTAGTCTCTCTGGTTTGTGTTGATCATCAGTTTGTATTTCTTTGTTGGACCCAAGATATCTTATTCCTCTCCTCTGTTACGAAGGCAGCACATATACGAGTCTTCAACACCTGTGAATTTCGAGATAGTCACTGCAATACTGCCCAAACTTGGTTGTCCATCTTGTTTATCTTAAATTGTTGAAGCTTAATTCTAGCGATATGATTTTCTCTGGTTTTGTTGTACGCATTGGTTGTTTAGAACTTCAAAGAGCATGAGATGCTTTGTGTGTTATGTAAACTTTAGTTTTCTGGATTTATTGATACAAAATTTGTAGTTATAATATATTAATATCTTTATCTACATTAAAAACAGACTCACTTATCTCTTGTATAGTTGGATATCACATATATTTTTATTAATGCTTCATATTTTTCATTCAATAATCAATTCTAAGCAAAGACTTAAATACTCAAAAAGTCCATTTTGCTGGAATATATTAATATTTTTCACAGCTTGTAGTTACAATATATTAATAACCCTCTTTATTCTTATGGTTCATTGACGATCTACTTAAATTGATGAAGCTTATTTCTAGGGATATGATTTTATCTGGTTTTGTTGTATGCATTGGTTGTTTAGAACTTCAAAGAGTATGAGATGCTTTGTGTGTAATGTGAACTTTAGTTTTCGATTGATACAAAACTTGTAGTTACAATATATTAATATCTTCATCTACATTAAAAACAAGCTTACTTATTTCTTGTATAGTTGGAGAACACATTTTTTTATTAATGCTTCATATTTTTAAATTTATGCAGACAAAAAATTATGAGAGAAAACCTTGCTTGGATGTATAACAAAACTTTGCCAGATCGTCGAGGTTTAACAGATGAGTTTTTCAAAGGGGTGGAAGAGTTTATAAACTTTGCTACAAGCATGATTGAATTCATGGATGGTGACAAAATTCGATATCCATGTAAAAAATGTGAGAACTATAAATATAATGATGTGGAATCTTGTAGGGATCATCTTTATCGATGTGTTTCGTTAAGAATTATTATACGTGGACCTCTCATGGGGAACCACTATCTCACATTGAACCAAAATTAATGGTTGTCAATATTAATCTATTTCGTAAAATTATCTTCAATGTTGCTGCCAGTTATAATCCCCGCAAAATGAAGGCGCAAAATTTTCTTCACACATTCATTTAGATGATCACGTTGAAGAAGGCGACACATTTTGGGATGTTCTGAAAGCTTCATATGAACCTCTTTGGTATGGTCACGGGAATGAGACCAAGCTTTCTGCGACAATAAGAATTTAAGTTTTAAAACAGATCACAACCTATCTGAAACTGCGGTGAATGAAATGATTGTTATGATGAACGATTTTATGTTACGTGACAATAATTTTCCAAGTAATTATTATACCACGAAGAAGTTACTTAAGAATTTGGGTTTGTCGGTTATAATGATTGATGCGTGTAGTGAAGGGTGCATGCTTTTTTGGAGAGATGATAATCATAATGAACAATGTTAATTTTGTTTGCGACCAAGATACAAACAAAATCGAGGGAAATCAAAAAACCGAAAAACTTATAAATAATTAATATATTTTCCTTTGACGCCAAGGTTGTAGAGGCTATACGCATCAGATGTAACATCACAACACATGACGTGGAATGCACAACATGAAATCGAAGAAGATATGATGTATCATTCATCAGATGGAGATGCATGGAAATCATTTGATCGTGCATATCCAAATTTTTTAGCAGAATACCGAAACATTCGATTAGGACTACTTACCAATGGATTTGCACCTTTTAATATATCAGGGAAGAAATATTCATGTTGGCCGGTAATTGTGACCCCATACAATCTCCCACATGATATTTGTATGAAGACCCCCTACATTTTTATGTCTTTAATTGTGTCCGGGCTTGAGAATCCAAATAATAATATTGACATATATATGCAACCTTTGGTAGAAGAGTTAAAACAATTGTGGATGGAAGGTGTTTCAACATATGATATCTCAAGCCGATGAACATTCAATATGCGAGCATCTATTCTTTGGACAATTAATGACTTTCCAACTTATGCAATGTTATTAGGTTGGAGTACTTACAGTATTGATGGATGTCTGATTTGTACGAAACGTTCAAAATCGTTTAGACTTAAGTTTGGTAAAAACCGTGTTACTTTGATTCTCACAGACAATTTTTACTAGAGAACATCAGCTTAGACGAGATACAAAAAACTTCATCAAAGACCGAATTGAGATGTCACCTCCTCCCCAAAGACTAAGCGGTGATGAAATATTGTCAAATGTTAGTGATTTTCTCACTACTATGGAAAATCCTTTAGGCACACTTGTTAGTTTCAGTGTCTTGCATAAATGGAAAAAAAGAAGTATTTTTTGGGAGCTTACTTATTGGAGTCAATCTCTCATTCGTCATAACCTTGATTTGATGCATATAGAGAAAAATGTTTTTGATAATATCATCAATACTGTGATGAATGTGAAAGGAAAGACAAAAGAAAATGTCAATGCGAGAAAAGATTTGTTCCTAAATTGCAATCACCCCACGTTGCATGTTCATTCTTAGAGCAATGGCATGTTCATTCTCAGAGCAATGGTCACAAACCAAAATCAGCTTACTGGCTGACGAAAGAAGAAAATTGAATCATGCTTGAATGGCTTAAAAGTTTGAAATTTCCAGATGGTTTTGTTTCAAACATTGTAAGATGCATTGATTTTAATGAATGCAAGTTGACTGAGTTAAAAAGTCATGACTGTCATATCTTCATGGAACGATTAATTCCAATTGCTTTGAGAAGATTACTACCAAGGTATGTATGGGGCGCATTGACAGATTTTAGTAATTTATTTCATGACTTTTGCTCCACAATGTTGAGTATTTCAAACATTAATAAATTGGAAGTTGATATTCCAATGATTCTTTGCAACTTAGAAAGAATATTTCTTCCATCTTTTTCCGATTCAATGGAGCATCTTTTGGTACATCTTCCTCGTGAAGCTAAAGTTGGAGGTCATGTTCAATATAGATGGATGTATCCATTTGAAAAGTATAAAATGTTTATATTTAAATAATTTATTATTTATATTTTCTAATATTTTTGTTTTGCAGGTTCTTACATCATTTAAAAAAGAAGGTGAAAATAAAGCAAAAGTGGAAGCCTCAATTTGTAATGCTTATCTTGCTGAAGAAATCTCTAAATTTGCATCATATTTTGTTGAACCACACTTGAGTTCAAAAAGGAGAAGCCAGAAAAGAAATGCGGAAGGGCCAATTAACATTTTTATCCCAACACATTCTATTTTTAATTATCTTCGACGTTCAAGTGGAGCTTCAAAATCACGAAATTTGAATGATAAAGAACATGAAGCTATCCATGCATATGTTCTATTAAATTGTCCAGAACTTGATCCGTATTACAGGTAAGTTCATTATATGTTAATTTTTTTTAATTTAATAACTAAAATAAATAACTATTATATTATAATTTATAAGGTATATTGTTCACTTCAAGCACAACCTATGTGAATTTTGCATCGTGATTTCATGCATATATGAGATATTTAAAGTTACGAATGCTTTATTAGTCACAATACATATAATGTCTTATATATATATATATATATATTACTATTTATTCATTTTAAGATTCTAAAAGATCTTGTTATTATCGCGGATAGGGGACTAATTTATTACCTAGCATGGGGACCTAATAAATCATCAATGAGTTGGCTTATATATTTCATTAATGATTTTGTTTGGTATACTCGAGAATATGGTTCATCAAAATCTACCATTAATAGTGGAGTATGTGTACATGCTAATAATGATTTCTATGGTTTTCTAAATGAAATTATTGAAATAGAGTATTTAGTTCAACATTTTTGGGTGGTGTTATTTAAATGCTATTGGTTTCACCCGGTTAGAGGAGTCAATGCTCACAAAAAACTATAAGCTAGTTGACGTAAACCCTAATTAGGCATACAATAAATATGAGCCCTTCATATTAGCGCAACAAGCAGATCAAGTGTATTATACAACTTATCCAAGTTATATGAAAGACAACACATAATGGTGGGATGTTTGCAAAACAAAAAATAGAACCAAAGTTGAGGAACGTTGGATCGAAAAAACATACCAACAAGATGAGATGACAACTTCCTTGGACATTAAAATTTATGATATTACAGAGTTGTGTGATTTTGATAGTGTTGATGATGGTGATGATGGAATCGATGAGTCGATCAATGATTTAAATGAAGAATTTCAATCTAGTGGTAGTGAAGACGAAACTAACGATGAAACTGAAGATGATTCTGAAGACGACACTGAAGATTATACTAAAGACGATAGTGAAGATTGAAGACACTGATGGCAGGTATAAGAATTTGGTAACATGAATGTGTATGATTTTTAAGTAAATTTATATATCTTCTTTTGTGTTTTTAATTTTGTAAATTTCATTGGATTTTATGTAAAAGAAAAGATGGACAACCGAGTTCGTTATGTGGAACATTATGGAGGAATGTAAAAATAAATTGTCTTATTAATTTTAATGATTACAAATGATGTTATTAATTTATTGGTTAATTATATTTGTATTTGGTAGTGATAATAAATACGTATTTTCTCTAGACCAATGTTTATGTATTAGTGTTTGTAGAACGAAGACTGATGTGCGGTCGCCGATTTCTCAAGTTTCTCTCATAGACTACTAGTTCGCCTAATCGTTACTACTAATTTTCCTTTCTTTAATCTGGTACGTTTTCACTCTAAATCAAGTTGTAAAGTACTACTATTAAGTTTCTCTAGATTAATGTTTGTGTGTCATAAATATGCATTTGATATCTCATTTCGATTATTTGTTAGTACAATAACCTGCAATTTTTTTCTGTTGAGTTCTGTCCAAATGAAATATTGAATTGAGACTTAATTTTGTTAGAACATCATATATTTTTTATACTAGTTCTTGAAGATTGTTATTGAAAGAGTTTATAAATTTGTTATTGAAACAGTTAAACCAACATGTATAAATAATGAATCACCGAGAAAAAATCTTGGAGATTTGTTATGAAGAACATAATAATAATTTAGTTCTCATTTGAACAATTTGAAAAATGAAGATAAGTTGAATAATGAGTTTGAACTAAATGTATATTGGGTCTTTATGTGCAGAACAAATTATCTAGATTTCTTAAATTTTTAATAGTTACTGTTTTGTTTTCATTCACTACTCCACAAACACCATATTCCTATAACCTTTTCCTTGTTGAGTTCTGGCCAAACTAAATATGAAATTGGCACTTAATTTAGTTAGACTTTCTTTATCTCTCTATTCAATACTTTCAAGCAACTAAATCTAGATCTTGCATATAAATTCTTGTTCTTTATAAGCTCATATAGCTTCGATCATATCGAAAAATTGTATACTAAATGAACGAAAATTTCGATTTACTAGCATTTTATGTTTATGTACAGGTTGTTATTTTTGATTCCTTGATGGAATTGCGTGCTTGATCTGTAAAATTCTACTTGTTATGTTTAGGATGATATCCTCTTGAAACATCGAAACAATGTTGGATATGATCTGAGTGTTCTGAATCTGTTCACATGAATCTCATATTCTATAAACTAGTTTTGTGTTTATGGGAGCCCAAGCACAACCTCATGTGTATCTTGTATGCATCTTCATCTTTCTCATTCATCATGTGATGCGCTTTTATTCTAATTTATATTACATGAGGTTTGATCAAATCAAGTATTCTTTATCATTTGCAACCACTGAACCTAGATTTTGGAAATTCTATGTTGCATTTATTATTCTTTAATTATGCTGGTTTGTTTATGTTCATTATGCAGGTGTTAAACAAAAAAAATGTACATAATGGTGAAGATTTGTTGCATAGGAGTTGGTTATGTTTATTGGGTGTTGATTTCTTAATTTGTTTAATGGTTACCGTTATGTTTTCATTCTCTACTACACAAACACAGACAAACACACCATTATTAGTTTCAATAACACTGATTTATTATTATTATTGTATTATCAGAAACTTAAGCAGGTGTTGTTATTGTCTGTGATTAAGTATGCAATCTGAAGATATCCAACCCCAAATAAGCCAACACAAGAAAACTAAGATTTAGAAATAGATGGTCGTCCCAGTATTGAACCAGATAGGAATAGGTGAGTGTCTAATTATAAGTATATTTTTTAAAAAATAATTCAATTATATGTATATATGATAAATTATTTTACTTATTGGATAGTTTTTATCCGAATATAACACGTCAAATGAATACAATGATAATCGCTGCTTGGTGTGGGACTTTCATTAACTGGAATCAAGTTTCACCAGAAGTACGAGAATTGTGGTGGGGTTGTTCAAGATATATTTAATGTTATTTTACATTATTAATAAACACTCATTGGAGTTGAGTTTATATTTTATATCTAAGGATAAACATAAGTGGAATGAAGAGAATTCTGTCAAAATTTACAAAAACTTTAAAACGAAAGTGGGTGATAAACTCTGGAACTTCATTTACACTACAAAGAATAAAGGACAACTACCCTCATGCATTAATTCTTCTTGGAGTGGTCCACATGCATCCATATCTATGGTAAGTAACCATTTTTATTTTGATATTACTTTATATTTTAATTAAATTTTTAAGTGATGATTTAAAATAGAGATAGAAAAGATTACAAGTTAATTCATAGATGGTGTAAAAGAAAATTTGTCTATTTGTTTTCCTATTTTTTAAATTGATAAGTTTGAATGCAACTCATTTAGCTGTGAGTTTGACCTAAACCTGTCCAGATAGGATAAATATGTGATTTTCTTTTAAATGTTTAAAATTTGGTATTAATAGAGTTTTTGTCGAGTATATATTTTCTTCGTAGTTGTTTGGAAACCATTAGATGAACCTTTATGATTTAGTTCAATTAGCTCTGATTTTGTGCTTTGTTTATTGTATGTGATTGCATTTTTTAACCTATAAATATTTGAGATAGTGATGACAATGTTTCTGGCTGGAGGATACATGAAACTTTCTTCTATGTTGACTTCCTTTTGTGCATATCTAATGCAATTGTAAGTAGATTGGAAAAAATGAGCTGAACTTTTATGTTTTAGTCATATTAGCTCTGAGTTTTGTACTTTTTTTTACTAAATGGGAATAGATTTGTTGTATGTGAATGAATTTGTTAACTTGTAGTTATGACTTGTTACTACTTTTTTCATCATCTTTTATTGCTATCATTAAAAGAAAATTATTTAAACAAACAATTTTGTTTCTATAAGATAATTTTATTCGGTTTCAACAAAGTCAAAATGATCCAAATGCTAGTGAAGTTGTGAAGAACTCCACTCTAGATGAGTTATATGTATTATTATCAGTCGGTGGCCCCAAGAGAGGGAGGATATTTGGAATGGGAAAAGATGAAAAATATTGTTTATACAAAAAAGAATCATCATCTTCCCAAGTTTTAAAGAGATTACAATATTGAAAGATGATATCAAAGAAATGCAGCTTAAAGTGCGAAAAAGGGATAAAAAAATGAAGAATATGAAATCGAATTGCAATAGAGAGATGAAATCATTGTTGAACTTCGTGATAACGTTCTATAATTGACACGTCGACAAAAAGAAACCGATGTAAAGATGGATGCATTCATGAAGACATTTTCTAATAGATATTGATAATTTGTTTTTATAATATTTTTAAATATATATATATTATATATATATATATGCTAGATTGATTAAGAATTTATTAAGTTGTTCTCCTCTTTTGAATTTTTAATTAGTGTTATTCTAATTTTACTTATCTCTATATATATTTTGAAAAAAATATTTTTTAATTCATTTTAAAATAAACGTAATTTTAATTTTTTTAATTTTATCACAAAATAAAATTACATTTTTTTGTCACAAAATTGATAAAATAACTATTACATCATAGAATATATTACATCACAAAATCCATCACAAATAATTTATCGTGGAAAAATAACATTACAAATGATTTGTCACAAAATATTGTTACAATGATTAATCACAAAATATCGTCACAAACTATTCATCACAAAATATCGTGACAAATTATTCGTCACAAAATATTGTAATAAATGATTCTTCACAACATATTATCACAAACAATTGGTCGGAAAATATGGTCACAAACGAATGGTCGCAAAATATTGTCAAAAAATATTCGTCGGTATTAAATATTAACGCAAAAATCGTCACCCTATTAGCGAGGATCTAATTAGCGTCTTTTGTTTTATGTCACAATATTCGTCGTTAAAGATGTTTTCGTCAATAATTCCGTCAAAAATTGACGTCACAAAGTCATCAAATTTTTGTAGTGAATGAACGATTATTGTTGCGTTAGAGCAAACTGAACGAACCAATAAAATAGTGTCAAAAGAATATCTATCAAAAAATTTGAGCATTAGTTAAAATTATCCTTGCTTCATAAAGCAAAGCCGGAAAATGTTATGCCAAATGAAAATGAATCATCTATATATTGTCGAAATAGTGAGAAATTCATACAAATCATGAGAGGATGTATGTAAGAGGTACTCCATATGAAATATGGAATCAAGTAACTTTTTATTAAAAAAATAAAAATAATTTAATATCCGATTATTTCATCTCTTTTGTTGTTAAGAAGGGTGGATACAGACTCGAGAAATGGTCATCAACACAGTTGAAAGGTATAGGCAGCAAACTACACACCAACAATTGAAAGAATTATTCGAACTATAAAAAATCAAGAGAGAAAAACCAATCCGGCTAAATAAGATGTCAGACCAAACAAAACTGAAAGACGAGTAATAGAAAGAAAAATAAGGCATCCTCCGATATTAAAAAAATTATCCAAGACGCCAAAAAAATTTGACATATCTCCTCTAAAATTTATTTTTCTAGAGTGAAAAATAAATTAATATATATATATATATATATATATATATATATATATATTAATATAAAAAATTACTTTAATTAATTTACAGCATGCATGTATGCCACCTCATTTATTCTTCCTTATCATCCCCAAGATTGAGAGGATCATGATTACTCAAAAATTTATAAACGGCAAACATTTGTCTTATTCATTATAATATTATCATCATCGAACAGATACATTAGGATTTAATTTATATAGAATATATATATATATATATATTTAAGAAACGAAATAATAGATTATGTTATTATTTATATTTTGTTAATGAGAATTAATGACCCAATCAATTATATATATATAACATTAGAAAACATTCTTAATTAGCAAATTTTAAAACTATCATAATATTCTATACATTAAATATTCCCAATGCTAAAAAATTGAGAAGTTTAGAAAAGTTATCTGAATTTTTGCCTTTTTTAAGTTTGCTTAACTTGAATTTTCAATGAACGTGGTTGAATGTTGTTCAACGTTATGATGTTGATTTGTCTTTTCTTCTTAACACTTAAAAACATTGTGAATGCTTTGTTAACGGTTGGTAGATGATCCATCATCGGAATCGAATCCTTGATGTTCTCACATAAATCATCTAGGCCTTGCATTTTCTTTTTGTCGATTGTGTTCATTATCCAAATCTTTACGGTTGCATCAACCATCCTCCAAAACATTGTTTTTTTAAATAGTCAATGAAACATGTTTTCATCTTTGATAGTAGACCAAGACCAAGTCGAATATCAGTACTTCATTCGAAATAACTTAGTAGAGTATGAATCGTTGATGTGAGAACAATTGACTCTCTTCCATGTAGATAAAATTATCAATCCGATCACGTTTTTTATATGTCGTAAATAATCGTGTTAATAACTTCCAAGTCATATAATGATTTATTTGTGAATTGAGATTATTATTGTACCGTATATGCAATATTATGCTTGTTCTAATTTAGATATATTTATCTTTTAATAAATCTCCTCAGCTTACTCGATTCATTGATTAATTTTGATAATTTTTCATTTAGTTTGATACCTTAATAATGGGTTCATAAATAAATTTCTGCAATTTTTATGTAGTTTGATATCCTTAAATGGGTTATTGGTTAAATTTATACAATTTTTTTAATGTAGTTTGATACCCCTTCATGTGTTCATAATTAAATTTCTACAATTTTTATGTAGTTTGATACTCCTCAATAGATTTATAATTAGATTTCTAAACTATTTCATTCAGTTTATAACTAGGTTCATAATTAGATTTCTACAATATTTCATACAATTTAATACCATCAATGGGTTTATAATTAGATTTCTACAATATTTAATACAATTTAATACCCTTCCATGGATTCATAATTAAATATCTACAATTTTTTATCAATTTATACCATTTATGAGTTCATAGTTAGATTTCTACAATTTTCATGTAGTTTGATACTCATATCCATGAGTATTTTTGCATATTTACAAAGCCTATTAGGCCAAAATCATTGATAAATACCATTGGTATTATTTGAAATTAAAAAAAAAAAGAATTTTTTTTTATAATTCCAATATCTTTGATTTTGATTTAAAATCAATGGATCTCATAAATATTCATAATAATATTTCTTTTCATTACATTAATACCATAAGCATCAGGTTTAATTTTGAGATTAGTAAAGAATTTTGTTTTTCTAGAGTTTTTCATTTTTAATTTAGAATCAATGGATATTATAAGTATCCCGTAATAATGATTCTTGTGATTACATTAATACAACTTGCATCATATTCAATTTCGAGACTAAGAAAGAATTTTTTAATTCCAAGTTTTTTATAAAAAATTTTGAATCAATTAAAATTTTATTTCTATAATATTTGATATATCATTATCGGGGTCATCAAAATATCATCTACATATATCAGTAGGACTTAAATTTATGATGATTATGTCTATTATATAGACAATGATCATGTTCTGATTTTAATTAATTTATAATTCAATCACTAAATCATTATGTGACTCTTCATTATACTCATTATCTTCATGATGAAGATTATGATATATTATCACTTTTTTAAGAACTTTCAGTCTTTTTATTTATTTTCTCATTAAATGGAAAAATATTTTTATGAAATGTCACCTCTCTTGATGTCACTATTTTATTTGAATCAATTTGATATAAAATATATCATTTTTTTAAGGATATCCCACAAATATGTTTGATTTCTCTATGTTCAAATTTCATTTTTTTAGGATTACTCTTAGACATATATCATAAACATAAAAAAAATTGAGAATTTTATAACTAGTTTCATACTTGTTCAATAAGAAATGTAGAGTTTTCTAGTTTACAACTTCGGTTGCAATCTGTTTATTACAAATATTGCAATAAAAAGTGATAATGACAAAAAAGATATTGGTTTATTAGAATGATTCAACAAACAACCATCTACTTCGGTTAAATGTCTATGTTTAATTTTCACAACCCATGTTGTTTTGGGGTGTAAATACATGTTCTTTGATGGATAATTCTCAATTCATTAAAAGGTGGTGTATACATAGAATTAACAAATTATGTCTCATTATTATTTCCAACTATTTTAACTCTTCTTTCATATTAATTCTTGATTAATATGAGATATTATTAT
Organism: Impatiens glandulifera; assembly: GCF_907164915.1. Taxonomy (NCBI): domain Eukaryota; kingdom Viridiplantae; phylum Streptophyta; class Magnoliopsida; order Ericales; family Balsaminaceae; genus Impatiens; species Impatiens glandulifera. The sequence continues at coordinate 88,052,111 of NC_061862.1, forward strand.
TTTTTATCAAAAACTCTTGTTATGTTTTTAAGATAAGTATTCATATACATCTTGAGTAATCATCTATTATAATTAACATAAAAGATGTATTAGTTAATGAATCTTCTTTATAATGTGTTATACATCAATTTGTATGAGATAAAAAAAAAATTCTATAATTGAAGTTCTATTATCACTTTTCATTATTTTAATATTTAAGTAAATTAATTTTAGACTACAAAAATACAAATCTTGATATTTCTAACTTAATGAATAATTCTATTTGATTCATTTGTCAAGTAAACATTATTTTGTTTTCAAATTTGTTTGAGTTACTAGCTCCAAATCTGTTAGTTTCATTTTATTATTTTAGTTAAAATATTTTTCTCATAATCTATTCGAAATATTACGAAAAATATTAATCATAATTATAAGACTTACTTGAATTCTTCAATAATTTTTCTTTTTTTTTTCTTTCAATCTTTTGAATCATTCTTTAAACAGCTTGTAATCATCTTTAGTTTCTTTATCATTGTTCTTGGTTGTTGTTCTTGGTTGTTCTTGAGCGATTTGTTTGATGATTCATATTCGTTGATGAAGTTAGGTTTACAAAATTTTCTGATCTGTCGAGTAAGCTGTTGAAGTCGAATGTGTTGTTTTCCTTTCTAACCTTGCTCTGAAACCATGTTAAGATTTATGTATATGATTAAACATACCTTATTCGAAGATCAATCACAAATGAAGATGAAGTTGAGACTTAAAAAGATATAGTAGAGAGCAAGAAACAAAAGAATAATTTATGTTATTATTTATATTTGTTAATGAGAATTAATGACCAATCGATGTATATATCAATAATTTTAAGAAACATTCCTGGTTAAAATTTAAAACTATCATAATATTCTACACAATAAATAAAATATTTCCTAAATATATAATATCTCAAAATTTATCCTAATATTAAATAAAGTATTTGCTAAATATATAAATAAAATTAATTTGATTAAATAAGATGTCAAGACAAAAAAATGCAGCCTTAACTCAAATCTGAGTGATTGAAAGAAAAATAATGCATTATTCGATGAAAAAAAATTATCGAAGGGCCAAGAAAATTTCACATATCAATTTTTTTTTTCTAGAGAAAAAATAAATTAATATATATATATATATATATATATATATATATATATATATATATATATATATATATATATTTTAATATTACAAATTTACTTTAATTAATTTATCGTATGCATGTATATGCCACCTCATTTATTCTTCCTTATCATCTAGAGGATCATGATTACTCAAAAATTGAAAAACGGCAAACATTTGTCTTATTCATTATAATATTATCATCATCGAACGGATACATTAGGATTTAGGAAGAAGATTTATATATAAAAATAAAATTAATCTTTTTTCATTCACACTTTTTTTTAAGCATCGGAATGACCCTTGTTTTTTTATCACTTAAAAATATTGTGTTTTTGTTAGGTACTGTTGAGTCGAATTGATTTTTTTGCTTTAGTTTTTTATATTCTGAATAATATTTTTAATTGTTGTTTGGTAGGTTGCTGCACATAACATCGTAGTATTAGTGTTCATTTCTCGAGTCCGTGTTTATCCTCTTTTTAACTGAGTCGAAATAATAAGAACTGGATTTATTTTTCAATTTTAAATAAAAGGTTATTTGATTTGACTTTTCCTATAAAGATCTTTTACCGGTATCCTTTTATTAATTTCTCACTATTTTGATCATAATATGTTGATGATCTATTTTTTCTTAGCATGACATTTTCCAACGTTGTTTATCAACCCTAAATTAAGGATAATTTTGACTATTGTTCATATTATTTGATAGTCAGAAATTCTTCCAACTTTGTTTTATTATTCCGTTGAACTTGTTCTATTTCAACACTCACCGTTTAAAAATTCAAATAAGTTCGTCTTTGCAAGAATTCTCAACAATTGCGCTGAATCTTTTTCTCTGTGAGTTTTATTTTTGTAAATTATTTATGCAATTTTATATCTAAATCGTTAATTGTTTATTTAGATTTTATATATGTTATATTGTATTATTTATCAATTAATTTATAATATGCAACTATATTTGAATTTATTGAGAATTAATTTCATATAAAAAAACTAATAATGATGAAAAAGATAAATAAAGAAAAGTTGAAAAATCATTTTGTTCATGATATTTTTTTAGTATCGGAGTGTTACTAATTTCTCTTTTTAGAACTCAAATTTGAGTTAGTGTTGTATTTTGTTCGGTGCGACATTAATTATGTTTAGTCGAATTGGATTTGTGGTTTTGAATTTTAGCAATCCAAATAATACTTCAAATCTTTGGTTGTTCGTCTGTTGATTATTCCCTCTAATCGTGATTGCAATCATTTCTCGATTTTGTATTCGTCTCATTCTTTGAAAAAAACATGATGTTGTCGAGTTTTAGGAATCCATCTTTCATGTGGAGACCCTCTAATAATTTTCATAGTTTTTTCGATATTTTAATTATATGTGTCAGTTATTATTTGACAAAACTTTTTTCGCTGTTGTTTTTACCGACACTCATGCAAAAATGTTTGATTGTCGCTTATAATTTTGGGTGGAGATTATTCCGACACTGTTTTATTAGTTTGTTCGGCTTACTCTCTTTTATTACTAGTTGTGAATCTCAAGTAAATTTTTTTTTTTTTGGGAAAACAACTTAGTGCCATTTCATTAAAAAAACCCAAAAGAAGGAAAAAAAATACAAAAGTTTAAGATCAGATCTAGACAATTTCTAGATTTGACAATGAAACAATAATTGAATTACAGACAATAACAATAATCAATTAGCGCCTACAGCGTTTTTACTTTTATTCTACTTGTGACCTTCTCAAACGAAATATCTCATATATGGAAGAGCTTTCTATTCTCTTCATTCCTTTCGATTCCTCTCCAGGATTGAATGAGTGCATTTCCATTTGAAGTTATATCTCTCCAAATATCTTCAGCGGTTCTACTTCTTCCACTGTGAGTTCTTGAATTTCTTTCTTTCCAGATATTGTAGATTACTACTCCAAAGTAGCATTTCAACATACTTACATAGAAGGATCTTCCTTTTGCTTTATTCTTCATCCACTCTTGGATTTCTTCCCATATTCTTGGAAAGTTGATGATGTTCATGTTTGCAGCATACATCCTCCAGATTTGTATTACAAAAGAGCATTCCCCAAATAAATGGTTTATGCTTTCCTCAACTCCCGAACATAGGACACAGTTGATATCAGGAATGTTTATATATTTTCGAATTCTGTCTTTTGTTGTCAACCTTTTCCTGTATACCAGCCAGAGAATAAATTGGTGACGAAGAATAATCTTTGGAGACCATACCACGTTATGCCAATCTACCTCCTGTCCTCTTGTTTTAACAATTTCCCATGCCTTTCCTGTAATAAACTTCTCATTGCTTTCTGTTTTCCAGCTTATTTCATCATTATTTTCATTGAGTTGCTTTTGCCTCATTAGGTTTAGGATTCTATCACTTTCTGGAATACGCCTCAAAAGTGAATCACATCTACCTTCATATACATCTCTAAATGAGTACTTGATGTATTATCTTCTAACTCTGTTTCCTTGCATTTCTTCTTTGAATATAATGGGAATATTATCCAGCCAAGGATCATGCCAGAATAGTACCCCTCTTCCATTTCCAATTGTGATTTTCACCATTTGAAAGGCATCTAAGTAAATTTTTTTAGGTGACTATAAAAAAAAAAAAAAAAAGTAAATTTTTTTTATAGTCACCCTCAAAATAATATTGCATTATTTTTAGATGATTTCTTTTAAAATTTTATTCACATTTGTACTATTTAACTTTAGAATTTCATTTACTTCATTTGAAATTTTAAATGTTATTTTTATTATATGTAAATTAATATTTTATTTATAACTACTTATATAATTTAATAAGAATTATTTTTTATAAAAAAAATAATAATTCTAAAATAAGAAAAGATCAAACTTTAAAACAAAAAATCTTCCTTAAAAGTAAATAAATTTTATAATTAAAAAATTATATATTCATAAATCTTAAAATTTATATGAAATAAAGGAATGGCCTCCTTAAATACATAAATAAACATGTTTTATCAAAATGTTTGTAGATTGAATTCTTCTAAAAAGCTCATATAATAAATAGTCAAAATCATATATAAATAATTGTTATTGTTATATTAAATATCAATACCTATATACTTATAGGTTAGTGTCGGCTCTGAGTATCGAGCAGTCTTAGGGTAGAAAAACATGAAAAGAATTTGATTGTCTTAATTTTTATTTTAAATTGTTCAAATAATTTATTTATTTATTTTGATATTTGAACCATTAATCAAATATAAAGAATTACTTGACTTTAATGTTAAAACAATTAATAAATTTAACTAAATAACATAATTATTTAAAGTTTAAAGTCTATGGCTTACTAGGCTTACCTTACCTTAGTATATGTCCTGAGTACACCATAATACAAATAAAACAATATTAAGGTGAAAAAAATAAATTTATAAAATTCATGTTAACAATAATGAATTGATTACAAACATTTGAAGTTGAAACAAAATCAAATTAATGATATGAAACTAAAGATATATAGAGAAGGAAAAAAATTCATAATTGTTCAACCAACTTATGTAATTGTTCAACTCGCTTTGTATAAATGTAAATAATGAACTATTAAAAGTTTAATTAGACGTATTTACTATTAAAAATCGGCTCATTTTGTCCCTTTGTTGTTTAATGTTATAATTTGTTAAGTTTTTATTTGATTTATTATACATAATAATTTAAATAAATAAAAAAGTGAACTTATCCTTTCCTATTTTATATTATTTTTACTATTTCAAATTAACAAAGACAAACGAATTTGAATTGCAAGTCTATTGACGAAGAAACTTAGTAAAAGTACATTTATAACGTTATAAAGATTTCTAACAATAAAAATCAAATTGAGAATCAAATCGAATTAAATAGACAGGTGGGAAAATATGATAAATATATATATATGCATCGTTCTAAATAATATGTCGCCCTCATAAGCTGCTGCAAACGAGGGAGTGTCAACCAAAGCTGTCAAAATCAAGAGTTTGCGTAGAATCGTTAATTAATTATAAACTCGTAAAATCTAGAGTTTACGTAAAATCGTAAGAGTTTAGTTTGAAAATAATAGTTATAAATTATTATTATTTATACATATAATGAAGTATTTTGTACTTAATCAATTTTAAAAAATTATATATTTTAATATAAAATTAATTAAAAAATAATAATAAGTAAATAATACTATAAAAAATATATTTACAAAATTTATTATATTAATTAATTAATTTAAATAAATAATAACTTTAATTTATAATTTAATTAATATAAATTTGTTTTATTAAAAGTAAAACCGTATAAAATCGTAAAATTGAAATTGTTTATAAACTCGTAAAATCGTAAAATCTTATTATCGTAAATTTAAAATCGTAAGAATTTACCTATTTAAGAGTTTACATAAAATCATACTCGTTAACCATATGTGAAATCGTAAAATCGTAAGATTTTAAAAGTCAAGTCGAGTTTTTAATAATCTTGGTGTCAACGATAGAAGAGATGAGAGAGAGAGAGTCGTGATTTTCATTCCTTCCTTGTTGGCGTCGATTGATGAAGAATAGTTGTCGAAGCAGCAAGTCCTTGTCTCATTATATCATTCTTTCGCCTTCATTCTTTCATTTTCCTACAAGGTATCAATGTAAATTTGGAATATTCCTCTGTTTTTAACTTGTGATAATTGTATTTGTTGGTCAAATTAGTATTGTTGATTTTGTTAAGGAGATTAGGGACGTTCTTATGTGAGGGGATTGTTTGGATAAAGACTATTATTTTATTAACATGTTCTCTCAAATTCAATTGGAAAAGAGAGAAAGTTTTACATAAATTTTACTGCATGCCTCCGTTTGGTTGGTAAGAAGTATGACTATGCAGTTATAGTACAATTATATTTACAGTAAAATGTAATAATTATTTGGTTGGAAAATTTTATAACTACAATAATATAATGTATAATTTATACTTTAAACTAGGTATAAAATTGTAACGGCTTCCATCGGTTACAAAACTTTACGAAATTTTTAATCCATTATTACTCTCGTATCTTTTTTTATTATATTTTGTTTACATAACACTCTTTTGTTTATTATTCTTTTTCCTCTTCTCCTCTTTCATTTTTCACCAAAAATAATATAGCGTTGGTTGATAGTATTCATTATTTATAAATATTTATATAATTATAAGGGTTAATTTTTTATATATAAAATAATGTAATCATATAATAATATTATATATTTAAAAAATACATTTATATAATAATTATATATTACTTTTTTATTAATTTCAATATAATTAATAATAAAAATACATATAAAATAAATATAATAATTTTAATATGATTAATAATACAAACTACCTATAAAATAAATATTAAAATAGTAATTAAAAATAAATTATATAAATATAAGGATAAAATATTACACTTTTTACTATTTTTTTATACCACCAACCAAACACAAAATAATAAAATTTATATAATTTATACTTATTTTATACTCACAACTAAACACTATTAACTCATATAATTTATACATTCTAATACTTCTTTATAATTTATATCTCTTACAACTTATATCTACATAACTAATACTAAATACCAAACACTACCCATATACATTAGATGTAAGATTTCCAATTTTATTTTGTAGTTGATTTATTCGCTTCATGATATGGAATTCATTTCGAGAAAAGAGTGAAATCCAATGTTATAGAGATCTTTACCACATGTAGTAGTTAATAAAATAAATGTTTGAAAGGTATAAATGCTTAACAATAATTAAAAGAGAAAATATAAAATTTACTAAATTATTATATAACAAGAGGTTACCACACACAAAATTCTCAATGTGTTTGGATGATAATATTAAGATTTTGAAAACTTGAGCATTGATATAGTTTATAATGTAATTGTTTTGATTATAATTTATCATAACTTGTTTTTTTTAAAAGAGTTCGATTTATTTGAAGTTTAAATTAGGGTTCATGAAATTTTGACATACCTATTTTATAAAAAAATATTATTATTTATGATAATATTAAAATAATATTTTAAATTTTTTAAATTCAAAATAATTAACCCAAAAAAGTGATTAAAAATCAAATTAGAGATAATTATTGTGATAATTAAAATATAATTAGGAAAAATAAATATAATTCCAAAAATAATTTGAGGTTAAAATATTGTAAATTTACCCAAACTAGCATGTATCCCGTGCAAAGTAATAATATAAAAAATCGTGAAAAAAATATTACGGTAAAAATTTTACCCTAAACATTCTTTTATTTTAAACTAAGCATATATTTAGTGATATATATAGCCATACATTATCACCATGGTCTTAAAATGTTATTATATTACTAAATTAATTATATAATTAGCTATAAAATTAAATAAACACATGTATATGTTTTTGGCAATTATGAACCAGTAAAATATTATTTCACAAAAAAATCAAATAAAAACCGAAATAAGTAATGATGTCTAACTGTTTTAACTTACAATTCCAAAATTCTTGAAAGTGTATTATATTAATTGATAATATTATTTTTTTCAAATATCTTTGACTAATTAATTGAATTTAGTTTAATTAATTAAAAATAATATTATTTGTTTAATTAAGTGGTTTAAATATTAAAAAATAATAAACTCCAATGATATATAATTGTTAGAAGGGTTATTTTTTTATGTAATAATTTTAAAATATTTATTTTATCACAAAAATTATTTTCCAACCCTATTTAATTTTTTTAACATTTTTTTTTGGTTCTCATTCTCCAATTAAAATGATTCTCACCATTAAATTTGAATCGTGATTTTTTAAATTCAAATAAACATATATATATATATTAAAATATAATTGTATCCACTGTATTATAATAAAAATATTTAGATAAAAAAAATTAAATTTAATGCATAACAATAATTAAAAGAAAAAATATAAAATTCACTAAATTATTATATAACAAGAGGTTACCACACACAGAATGCTCAATATGTTGGGATGATAATATTTAGATTTTGAAAACTTTAGCATTGATATAGTTTATAATGTAATTGTTTTGATTATAATTTATCATAACTTGTTTTTTTAAAAAGAGTTCGATTTATTTGAAATTTAAATTAGGGTTCATGAAAATTTGACATACCTATTTAATAAATAATATTATTATTTTTGATAATATTAAATAATATTTTAAATTTTTTAAATTCAAAATAATTAACCCAAAAAAGTGATTAAAAATCAAATTAGAGATAATTATTGTGATAATTAAAATATAATTAGGAAAAATAAATAAAATTTCAAAAATAATTTGAGGTTAAAATATTGCAAATTTATCAAAACTATCATGTATCACGTGCATTTACACGAGTAATAATATAAAAAACCATGAAAAAAATATTACAGTAAAATTTTTACCCTAAACATTCTTTTATTTTAAACTAAGCATATATTCAGTAATATATATAGCCATTGTACTACATTACCACAATGGTCTTACAACGTTATTATATTACTAAATTAATTATATAATTAGCTATAAAATTAAATAAACACATGTATATGTTTTGTCAATTATAAACAAGTAAAATATTATTTCACAAAAAAATCAAATAAAAACCGAAATAATTAATGATGTCTAACTGTTTTAACTTACAATTCCAAAATTCTTGAAAGTGTATTATATTAACTGATAATATTATTTTTTCAAATATCTTTGACTAATTAATTGAATTTAGTTTAATTAATTAAAAATAATATTATTTATTTAATTAAGTGGTTTAAATATTAAAAAATAATAAACTTCAATGATATATATTTGTTAGAAGAGTTATTTTTTATGTTATACTTTTAAAATATTTATTTTGTCACAAAAATTATTTTCCAACCCTATTTAATTTTTTTAGGTTCTCATTCTCCAATTAAAATGATTCTCACGATTAAATTTGAATCGTTATTTTTTAAATTCAAATAAACATATATAGGTTAAAATATAATTGTATCCACTGTATTATAATAAACAAATTTAGATAAAAAAAAATTAAATTTAATGCTTAACAATAATTAAAAGAGAAAATATAAAATTCACTAAATTATTATATAACAAGAGGTTACCACACACAAAATGCTCAATATGTTGGAATTATAATATTAAGATTTTGAAAACTTGAGCATTGATATAGTTTATAATGTAATTGTTTTGATTATAATTTATCATAACTTGTTTTTTTTAAAAGAGTTCGATTTATTTGAAATTTAAATTAGGGTTCATGAAAATTTTACATACCTATTTAATAAATAATATTATTATTTTTGATAATATTAAAATAGTATTTTAAATTTTTTAAATTCAAAATAATTAACCCAAAAAAGTGATTAAAAATCAAATTAGAGATAATTATTGTGAAAATTAAAATATAATTAGGAAAAATAAATAAAATTCCAAAAATAATTTGAGGTTAAAATATTGTAAATTTATCCAAACTATCATTTATCACGTGCATTTACACGAGTAATAATATAAAAAATCATGAAAAAAAATATTACAGTAAAATTTCTTTTATTTTATACTAAGCATATATTCAGTAATATATATAGCCATTGTACTACATTACCACAATGGTCTTACAACGTTATTATATTACTAAATTAATTATATAATTAGCTATAAAATTAAATAAACACATGTATATGTTTTGTCAATTATAAACAAATAAAATATTATTTCACAAAAAAATCAAATAAAAACCGAAATAATTAATGATGTCTAACTGTTTTAACTTACAATTCCAAAATTCTTGAAAGTGTATTATATTAACTGATAATATTATTTTTTCAAATATCTTTGACTAATTAATTGAATTTAGTTTAATTAATTAAAAATAATATTATTTATTTAATTAAGTGGTTTAAATATTAAAAAATAATAAACTTCAATGATATATATTTGTTAGAAGGGTTATTTTTTATGTTATACTTTTAAAATATTTATTTTGTCACAAAAATTATTTTCCAACCCTATTTAATTTTTTTAGGTTCTCATTCTCCAATTAAAATGATTCTCACGATTAAATTTGAATCGTTATTTTTTAAATTCAAATAAATATATATATATATTAAAATATAATTATATCCACTGTATTATAATAAACAAATTTAGATAAAAAAAATTAAATTTAATGCTTAACAATAATTAAAAGAGAAAATATAAAATTCACTAAATTATTATATAACAAGAGGTTACCACACAAAAAATGCTCAATATGTTGGGATGATAATATTAAGATTTTGAAAACTTGAGCATTGATATAGTTTATAATGTAATTGTTTTGATTATAATTTATCATAACTTGTTTTTTTAAAAAGAGTTCGATTTATTTGAAATTTAAATTAGGGTTCATGAAAATTTGACATACCTATTTAATAAATAATATTATTATTTTTGATAATATTAAAATAATATTTTAAATTTTTTAAATTCAAAATAATTATCCCAAAAAAGTGATTAAAAATCAAATTAGAGATAATTATTGTGATAATTAAAATATAATTAGGAAAAATAAATAAAATTCCAAAAATAATTTGAGGTTAAAATATTGCAAATTTATCCAAACTATCATGTATCACGTGCATTTACACGAGTAATATTATAAAAAACCATAAAAAAAATATTACAGTAAAATTTTTACCCTAAACATTCTTTTATTTTAAACTAAGCATATATTCAGTAATATATATAGCCAATGTACTACATTACCACAATGGTCTTACAACGTTATTATATTACTAAATTAATTATATAATTAGCTATAAAATTAAATAAACACATGTATATGTTTTGTCAATTATAAACAAGTAAAATATTATTTCACAAAAATATCAAATAAAAACCGAAATAATTAATGATGTCTAACTGTTTTAACTTACAATTCCAAAATTCTTGAAAGTGTATTATATTAACTGATAATATTATTTTTTCAAATATCTTTGACTAATTAATTGAATTTAGTTTAATTAATTAAAAATAATATTATTTATTTAATTAAGTGGTTTAAATATTAAAAAATAATAAACTTCAATGATATATATTTGTTAGAAGGGTTATTTTTTATGTTATACTTTTAAAATATTTATTTTGTCACAAAAATTATTTTCCAACCCTATTTAATTTTTTTAGGTTCTCATTCTCCAATTAAAATGATTCTCACGATTAAATTTGAATCGTTATTTTTTAAATTCAAATAAACATATATAGGTTAAAATATAATTGTATCCACTGTATTATAATAAACAAATTTAGATAAAAAAAATTAAATTTAATGCTTAACAATAATTAAAAGAGAAAATATAAAATTCACTAAATTATTATATAACAAGAGGTTACCACACACAAAATGCTCAATATGTTGGAATTATAATATTAAGATTTTGAAAACTTGAGTATTGATATAGTTTATAATGTAATTGTTTTGATTATAATTTATCATAACTTGTTTTTTTTAAAAGAGTTCGATTTATTTGAAATTTAAATTAGGGTTCATGAAAATTTGACATACCTATTTAATAAATAATATTATTATTTTTGATAATATTAAAATAGTATTTTAAATTTTTTAAATTCAAAATAATTAACCCAAAAAAGTGATTAAAAATCAAATTAGAGATAATTATTGTGAAAATTAAAATATAATTAGGAAAAATAAATAAAATTCCAAAAATAATTTGAGGTTAAAATATTGTAAATTTATCCAAACTATCATTTATCACGTGCATTTACACGAGTAATAATATAAAAAATCATGAAAAAAAATATTACAGTAAAATTTCTTTTATTTTATACTAAGCATATATTCAGTGATATATATAGCCATTGTACTACATTACCACAATGGTCTTACAACGTTATTATATTACTAAATTAATTATATAATTAGCTATAAAATTAAATAAACACATGTATATGTTTTGTCAATTATGAACAAGTAAAATATTATTTCACAAAAAAATCAAATAAAAACCAAAATAATTAATGATGTCTAACTGTTTTAACTTACAATTCCAAAATTCTTGAAAGTGTATTATATTAACTGATAATATTATTTTTTCAAATATCTTTGACTAATTAATTGAATTTAGTTTAATTAATTAAAAATAATATTATTTATTTAATTAAGTGGTTTAAATATTAAAAAATAATAAACTTCAATGATATATATTTGTTAGAAGGGTTATTTTTTATGTTATACTTTTAAAATATTTATTTTGTCACAAAAATTATTTTCCAACCCTATTTAATTTTTTTAGGTTCTCATTCTCCAATTAAAATGATTCTCACGATTAAATTTGAATCGTTATTTTTTAAATTCAAATAAACATATATATATTAAAATATAATTGTATCCACTGTATTATAATAAAGAAATTTAGATAAAAAAAATTAAATTTAATGCTTAACAATAATTAAAAGAGAAAATATAAAATTCACTAAATTATTATATAACAAGAGGTTACCACACAAAAAATGCTCAATATGTTGGGATGATAATATTAAGATTTTGAAAACTTGAGCATTGATATAGTTTATAATGTAATTGTTTTGATTATAATTTATCATAACTTGTTTTTTTTAAAAAGAGTTCGATTTATTTGAAATTTAAATTAGGGTTCATGAAAATTTGACATACCTATTTAATAAATAATATTATTATTTTTGATAATATTAAAATAATATTTTAAATTTTTTAAATTCAAAATAATTATCCCAAAAAAGTGATTAAAAATCAAATTAGAGATAATTATTGTGATAATTAAAATATAATTAGGAAAAATAAATAAAATTCCAAAAATAATTTGAGGTTAAAATATTGCAAATTTATCCAAACTATCATGTATCACGTGCATTTACACGAGTAATATTATAAAAAACCATAAAAAAAATATTACAGTAAAATTTTTACCCTAAACATTCTTTTATTTTAAACTAAGCATATATTCAGTAATATATATAGCCATTGTACTACATTACCACAATGGTCTTACAACATTATTATATTACTAAATTAATTATATAATTAGCTATAAAATTAAATAAACACATGTATATGTTTTGTCAATTATAAACAAGTAAAATATTATTTCACAAAAAAATCAAATAAAAACCGAAATAATTAATGATGTCTAACTGTTTTAACTTACAATTCCAAAATTCTTGAAAGTGTATTATATTAACTGATAATATTATTTTTTCAAATATCTTTGACTAATTAATTGAATTTAGTTTAATTAATTAAAAATAATATTATTTATTTAATTAAGTGGTTTAAATATTAAAAAATAATAAACTTTAATGATATATATTTGTTAGAAGGGTTATTTTTTATGTTATACTTTTAAAATATTTATTTTGTCACAAAAATTATTTTCCAACCCTATTTAATTTTTTTAGGTTCTCATTCTCCAATTAAAATGATTCTCACGATTAAATTTGAATCGTTATTTTTTAAATTCAAATAAATATATATATATCAAAATATAATTATATCCACTGTATTATAATAAACAAATTTAGATAAAAAAAATTAAATTTAATGCTTAACAATAATTAAAAGAGAAAATATAAAATTCACTAAATTATTATATAACAAGAGGTTACCACACAAAAAATGCTCAATATGTTGGGATGATAATATTAAGATTTTGAAAACTTGAGCATTGATATAGTTTATAATGTAATTGTTTTGATTATAATTTATCATAACTTGTTTTTTTAAAAAGAGTTCGATTTATTTGAAATTTAAATTAGGGTTCATGAAAATTTGACATACCTATTTAATAAATAATATTATTATTTTTGATAATATTAAAATAATATTTTAAATTTTTTAAATTCAAAATAATTAACCCAAAAAAGTGATTAAAAATCAAATTAGAGATAATTATTGTGATAATTAAAATATAATTAGGAAAAATAAATAAAATTCTAAAAATAATTTGAGGTTAAAATATTGCAAATTTATCCAAACTATCATGTATCACGTGCATTTACACGAGTAATAATATAAAAAACCATGAAAAAAATATTACAGTAAAATTTTTACCCTAAACATTCTTTTATTTTAAACTAAGCATATATTCAGTAATATATATAGCCATTGTACTACATTACCACAATGGTCTTACAACGTTATTATATTACTAAATTAATTATATAATTAGGTATAAAATTAAATAAACACATGTATATGTTTTGTCAATTATAAACAAGTAAAATATTATTTCACAAAAAAAATCAAATAAAAACCGAAATAATTAATGATGTCTAACTGTTTTAACTTACAATTCCAAAATTCTTGAAAGTGTATTATATTAACTGATAATATTATTTTTTCAAATATCTTTGACTAATTAATTGAATTTAGTTTAATTAATTAAAAATAATATTATTTATTTAATTAAGTGGTTTAAATATTAAAAAATAATAAACTTCAATGATATATATTTGTTAGAAGGGTTATTTTTTATGTTATACTTTTAAAATATTTATTTTGTCACAAAAATTATTTTCCAACCCTATTTAATTTTTTTAGGTTCTCATTCTCCAATTAAAATGATTCTCACGATTAAATTTGAATCGTTATTTTTTAAATTCAAATAAACATATATATGTTAAAATATAATTGTATCCACTGTATTATAATAAACAAATTTAGATAAAAAAAAAATTAAATTTAATGCTTAACAATAATTAAAAGAGAAAATATAAAATTCACTAAATTATTATATAACAAGAGGTTACCACACACAAAATGCTCAATATGTTGGGATGATAATATTAAGATTTTGAAAACTTGAGCATTGATATAGTTTATAATGTAATTGTTTTGATTATAATTTATCATAACTTGTTTTTTTAAAAGAGTTCGATTTATTTGAAATTTAAATTAGGGTTCATGAAAATTTGACATACCTATTTAATAAATAATATTATTATTTTTTATAATATTAAAATAATATTTTAAATTTTTTAAATTCAAAATAATTAACCCAAAAAAGTGATTAAAAATCAAATTAGAGATAATTATTGTGATAATTAAAATATAATTAAGAAAAATAAATAAAATTCCAAAAATAATTTGAGGTTAAAATATTGTAAATTTATCCAAACTAGCATGTATCACGTGCATTTGCATGCACGTGTAATAATATAAAAAACCGTGAAAAAAATATTACAGTAAAATTTTTACCCTAAACATTCTTTTATTTTAAACTAAGCATATATTCAGTGATATATATAGCCATTGTACTGCATTACCACCATGGTATTACAACGTTATTATATTACTAAATTAATTATATAATTAGCTATAAAATTAAATAAACACATGTATATGTTTTTGTCAATTATAAACAAGTGAAATATTATTTCACAAAAAAATCAAATAAAAACCGAAATAATTAATGATGTCTAACTGTTTTAACTTACAATTCCCGATTGACAGAACGTCCCGCTACTGACACTTGAAAAAGCTGCTTTCAAGGTCCTTACCCTTATGCACGAATTATTGAATAAGCCATCTTCAATTCAAGGTTAAGGAGTCAACTGAGCATCTCAGCGGCGGGATTGAATACCCGGGCGATTTCGTGTCTAGAGTGAGATAGAAGTGCGAAGAAAGAATTTCTTAGAAAAGAAATAAAAAGCGATTACCAATTGTGCCTTCCCATTTCCCTGGTTCAGGATGGAGATTGAGAGCCTCACTTTCAACTGATGGGGAACTTAAAATCTACCGCGAAATAGCAAAAAAAAAAAGGATGATTTGATAGTTGCACATGCGCTCTTCTGTCTAGTAGCAACTCCGAGTTAGCTGGCTGGAAGAATAAGCAGAATGAGGAGCCTGGAACCGGAGTGAAAAGTCTCCAAAATTCTTGAAAGTGCATTATATTAACTAATAATATTATTTTTTCAAATATCTTTGACTAATTAATTAAATTTAGTTTAATTAATTAAAAATAATATTATTTGTTTAATTAAGTGGTTTAAATATTAAAAAATAATAAACTTCAATGATATATATTTGTTAGAAGGATTATTTTTTTATGTTATACTTTTAAAATATTTATTTTGTCACAAAAATTATTTTCCAACTCTATTTAATTTTTTTAACATTTTTGTTAGGTTCTCATTCTCCAATTAAAATGATTCTCAAGATTAAATTTGAATCGTGATTTTTTAAATTCAAACAAACACATATATATATATATATATATATATATATATATATATTAAAATATAATTGTATCCACTGTATTATAATAAACAAATTTAGATAAAAAAATTAAATTTAATGCTTAACAATAATAAAAGAGAAAATATAAAATTCACTAAATTATTATATAACAAGAGGTTACCACACACAAAATGCTCAATATGTTGGGATGATAATATTAAGATTTTGAAAACTTGAGCATTGATATAGTTTATAATGTAATTGTTTTGATTATAATTTATCATAACTTGTTTTTTTTAAAAAGAGTTCGATTTATTTGAAATTTAAATTAGGGTTCATGAAAATTTGACATACCTATTTAATAAATAATATTATTATTTTTGATAATATTAAAATAATATTTTAAATTTTTTAAATTCAAAATAATTAACCCAAAAAAGTAATTAAAAATCAAATTAGAGATAATTATTGTGATAATTAAAATATAATTAGGAAAAATAAATAAAATCCAAAAATAATTTGAGATTAAAATATTGTAAATTTATCCAAACTAGCATTTATCATGTGCATTTGCATGCACAAGTAATAATATAAAAAACCGTTAAAAAAATATTACGGCAAAATTTTTACCCTAAACGTTCTTTTATTTTAAACTAAGCATTTATTCAGTGATATATATAGCCATTGTACTACATTACCACAATGGTCTTACAACGTTATTATATTACTAAATTAATTATATAATTAGCTATAAAATTAAATAAACACATGTATATGTTTTTGTCAATTATGAACAAGTATAATATTATTTCACAAAAAAATCAAATAAAAACCGAAATAATTAATGATGTCTAACTGTTTTAACTTACAATTCCAAAATTCTTGAAAGTGTATTATATTAACTGATAATATTATTTTTTCAAATATCTTTGACTAATTAATTGAATTTAGTTTAATTAATTAAAAATAATATTATTTATTTAATTAAGTGGTTTAAATATTAAAAAATAATAAACTTCAATGATATATATTTGTTAGAAGGGTTATTTTTTATGTTATACTTTTAAAATATTTATTTTGTCACAAAAATTATTTTCCAACCCTATTTAATTTTTTTAGGTTCTCATTCTCCAATTAAAATGATTCTCACGATTAAATTTGACTCGTTATTTTTTAAATTCAAATAAACATATATATGTTAAAATATAATTGTATCCACTGTATTATAATAAACAAATTTAGATAAAAAAAAATTAAATTTAATGCTTAATAATAATTAAAAGAGAAAATATAAAATTCACTAAATTATTATATAACAAGAGGTTACCACACACAAAATGTTCAATATGTTGGGATGATAATATTAAGATTTTGAAAACTTGAGCATTGATATAGTTTATAATGTAATTGTTTTGATTATAATTTATCATAACTTGTTTTTTTTTTAAAGAGTTCGATTTATTTGAAATTTAAATTAGGGTTCATGAAAATTTGACATACCTATTTAATAAATAATATTATTATTTTTGATAATATTAAAATAATATTTTAAATTTTTTAAATTCAAAATAATTAACCCAAAAAAGTGATTAAAAATCAAATTAGAGATAATTATTGTGATAATTAAAATATAATTAGGAAAAATAAATAAAATTCCAAAAATAATTTGAGGTTAAAATATTGTAAATTTATCCAAACTATCATGTATCACGTGCATTTGCACGAGTAATAATATAAAAAACCGTGAAAAAAATATTACGGTAAAATTTTTACCCTAAACATTCTTTTATTTTAAACTAAGCATATATTCAGTGATATATATAGACATTGTACTACATTACCACAATGGTCTTACAACGTTATTATATTACTAAATTAATTATATAATTAGTTATAAAATTAAATAAACACATGTATATGTTTTTGTCAATTATGAACAAGTAAAATATTATTTCACAAAAAAATCAAATAAAAACCGAAATAATTAATGATGTCTAACTGTTTTAACTTACAATTCCAAAATTCTTGAAAGTGTATTATATTAACTGATAATATTATTTTTTCAAATATCTTTGACTAATTAATTGAATTTAGTTTAATTAATTAAAAATAATATTATTTAATTAATTAAGTGGTTTATTTATTAAAAAATAATAAACTTCAATGATATATATTTGTTAGAAGGGTTATTTTTTATGTTATACTTTTAAAATATTTATTTTGTCACAAAAATTATTTTCCAACCCTATTTAATTTTTTTAGGTTCTCATTCTCCAATTAAAATGATTCTCACCATTAAATTTGAATCGTTATTTTTTAAATTCAAATAAACATATATATGTTAAAATATAATTGTATCCACTGTATTATAATAAACAAATTTAGATAAAAAAAAATTAAATTTAATGCTTAACAATAATTAAAAGAGAAAATATAAAATTCACTAAATTATTATATAACAAGAGGTTACCACACCCAAAATGCTCAATATGTTGGGATGATAATATTAAGATTTTGAAAACTTGAGCATTTATATAGTTTATAATGTAATTGTTTTGATTGTAATTTATCATAACTTGTTTTTATTTAAAAGAGTTCGATTTGTTTGAAGTTTAAATTAGGGTTCATGAAAATTTGACATACCTATTTTATAAACAATATTCTTATTTATGATAATATTAAAATAATATTTTAAATTTTTTAAATTCAAAATAATTAACCCAAAAAAGTGATTAAAAATCAAATTAGAGATAATTATTGTGATAATTAAAATATAATTAGGAAAAAAAATAAAATTCCAAAATAATTTGAGGTTAAAATATTATAAATTTACCCAAACTAGCATGTATCCCGTGAATTTGCACGAGTAATCATTTATAGTTTCTTGATCATTGTTCTTGATCGATTTGTTTGATGAAGTTAGGTTTACGAACTTTTCTGATCTGTCAAGTAAGTTGTTGAAATCGAATGTGTGGTTTTCCTTTTTAACCTCGCTCTGATACCATATTAAAATTTATGCATAAGATTAAACGTATCTTATTCGAAGATCAATCACATATAAATATGAAGTTGAGACTTAAAAAAATATAATAGAGAGCAAGAAACAAAAAAATAGTTTATGTTATTATTTATGTTAGTTAATGGGAAGTAATGACTCAATCAATGTATATATCAATAAATTTAGGAAATCTTCTTGATTAAAATTTAATACTATCATAATATTCTATACATTAAATAAAATATTTCGAAAATATATAATATCTCAATATCTATAATAACATGTTATATACTCTAAATAAAGTATTATATATATATATATATATATATC
Organism: Impatiens glandulifera; assembly: GCF_907164915.1. Lineage (NCBI taxonomy): Eukaryota > Viridiplantae > Streptophyta > Magnoliopsida > Ericales > Balsaminaceae > Impatiens > Impatiens glandulifera. The sequence continues at coordinate 88,071,781 of NC_061862.1, forward strand.
ATTTATTCTAGTCTAGCGATAATAAGTTCCTAAGTTGTGTGCAGGTGTGGGGTGTTAAAAGTTAAGTATGTTGGTAGGTAATTTACTTAATTTGTTATTCTATTTTATATATATATATATATATATATATATATTAATATAAAAATACTTTAATTAATTTACAATATGCATGTATATGCCACCTCATTTATTCTTCCTTATCATCCCAAGATTGAGAGGATCATGATTACTAAAAAAATTTTAAACGGCAAACATTTGTCTTATTCATTCTTTAATATATTAGTATTATCATCATCGAACGGATACATTAGGATTTAGGAAGAAGATTTATATATAAATAAAATTAATATTTTTTTTCTCTCAGGACTTTTTTAAGTTTCGAAATGTCCTTGTTTTTTATATATATCACCTCTTTTATACTAGCAGGAATAAGAGTTGTATATTAATTATATGTTCCTGAGTTCGAGTCCGTTAGTTCGAGTTCGTCAAACGATAAGTTCTGCGTCTGGTTAAATGGTTAAATGTATTTGCAAGAAAATGATATATGAAACATGAAAAAAAACAAATTTCTAAAAAACCTGAAATGTAAAAACATAGTTCTTAGAAGATTGAGAAAAAAATGCAGAATGAAACTGAATGTTTGAAGCCTGAAATAAAAAATAATGAAATATGGAAGGTTGGATACAACGAAGGGCAAATCTCTATGGACTCAAGAATCAAATTATGACATTGTTGTTCCAAGCTAAGAAATGAGAGATTCAACTAAGTAAGAAAAACACAACAAACCACTATCCAACTCAATATTCACTATCTTCAGGATTGGAACTTACTTAAATAAGAAGAATACAAGAAGATAGTTAGTTGGTGTGTGGAAACAATGAGCGAGCTGAAGTGCCCCAAAACCAAGACCTATACTATCATAAGTAATTCCAGTTGGAAAGTTAATGATACCTGGAAGAAAAATGTAGGACAGAAATATGAAGATTGGGAGAAATATAAAGGTAAAACTTATTTGGGAGATTTTAAACCAAAAGTTGAGATTCTTAAATCCCTTTTGAGTTTAAATTACCTGTTGAAATGGAGGAAAAAATGCATTAAAAAATGGGAAAATATAGTTGTTGAGAACTACATAGGTATAAATCATGTATCTTTCCCAGTCACCAGGGACGGAGCCAAGTAAAAGTCGGCCCCGGCTGTAGCCCGGGTAGCCTTAAACAACTTGTATGTATTTTTTTCAATAACGACGGTAAATTACCGTCGTTATTGGTTATTTTCCATCGCTAAAAAGCATTGGTGACAGCAAATTATAAAACTAGTCCGGATAGATTTTTTTAATAAAAAATTAGCCCGGGTAGGTTTCAAATCCTGGCTCCGCCCCTGCCAGTCACTAAGGATGTTTTGCTAAAACAATGGAGCATATAGGACTGGAATAGGTATCAGCAAATATTCATGATCTCTATTTCTTGAAATTCAAGTAAGGAACAAATCTGGAAAATATTCTGAAGTTGGGACACACATATGTTGGGTCAAACTATATGAAGTTGGAAAAATAATCTGAAGGTATGAACCTACTCAGCAAACCAAAGAAAACAACTCAAATTTGGTTCAAACTAAGGAACATTCCAGCTCATATGTATAACGCAGAATCACTTAGTCATTTCGCTAGTCTCTTGGTAAAACCATTATATATGGACTCAATAATGGAGAAAAGCGAACACATCACATATGCTAGGATAAACATTGAAGTGCATCCTAGAAGCACTTTACGAGCAAAGATGACAGTAGTTGATAGAAAAGACAAACCCACAGACATGGATATTACGTATGAATGAAGGCCAAACAGATGTACGTTCTGCAATACTTTTGAACATCCCAATAATGAATGTGTAAAAGCAATTGAAGAACAAAAATAAAAACTAAAAGTTCAAGAGCAAAATGAGGAAGAAATTAAAGAATCGGACAATCAGAACGAGGAAGCTAAAGATGCAGATGCAGATGATGGGAATGATGATATAATCAAAAGAAATGAAAGATGAAAAATTAGAGAAAGAAGAAGATGAAGAGTTAGAGGAAGAAAAAATGGAAGAATTAGAGGAAGGAAATGATAAGAATGAAGTGGATCATAATGAAGAGGAAACTTTAAAAGTAGAATGTGAAGGTAAATGTGAAATTTCTAAAATACTGAAACATAATTTATTTTATTAGATTAGTGTTGGCTCCTCTAAAACAAAACTGATCCAAGGGAATGAAGTCAATGCTCACAAACAGTCATCATCAAATGCAACAGTTCAATCACCAATAAAGAAGCCTAAAGCCAAACAAGTGATTAGAAAAAAATAGATGGACTGCGAGAGCAATAGATTGAAATCCGAAAATAACGGAAATGATATTGTCTACATTGAACAAGAATGTTAAGTAGTATGATTGGTATGTTTTAGTTTTTTTTAATCTCTGTTTTTATTTATTTTTAATCAGATACTCTAGAGTCATTTAATTTTTTAATCAAAAATAGGGTTGGTCTAACTTTGATAATTGATATATTCTATCACTTTTGGGTTCTTAATAAAATAACAATAAATTATTTTTTTTTTTAAAATATAATTACTTTAATTAATTTACAGTATGCATGTATACGCCACCTCATTTATTCTTCCTTATCATCCCCAAGATTGAGGGGATCATGATTACTCACAAATTGTAAAACGGCAAACATTTGTCTTATTCATTCTTTAATATATTAATATTATCATCATCATCGAACGTATACATTAGGATTTAGGAACAAGATTAATATATAAATAAAATTATTCTTTTTTTTCTCTCTATTTACTTTTTTAAGCATAAGAATGTCTTTATTTTATTATCATCACCTATAAATATTGCGTTTTGTTCGGGTATCATGTTTAGTTTGATTTTTTTGTTTTAATTTTTTATATTCGGAATAATATTCTCAATCGTTGGTGAGTATGTTGCTTCTTATACTATCTGATTGTGTTAGTGATTATTTTTCGAGTTCGTGTATGTTCCATTTTTAACAACAAAGGAATCGAAATAATAAAAAAAAACTGGATTTATTTTTTTATTTTTTTCAATAAAAAAATAATCGATTTGATTTTTCATATAGAGTCCTCTTACTGGTATGAATTTTTCACTATTTTAGTCATAAATGTAGATGATCCATTTTTTTTGGCATGACATTTTCTGACGTTGTTTATCAACCCTAAATTAAAGATAATTTTAACTATTGTTCACAATATTTGGTAGTTAGAGATTCTTCCAGCTCTGTTTTATTATTTCGTTCAACTTTTTCTACTTCAACACTCACCGTTTCGTTCAACTTTTTCTACTTCAACACTCACCGTTTAAAAATTCAAATAAGTTCGTCTATGAAAAAATTCTTAACAATTGTTTGATCGTTGAAACTTTTTCCTATAAGTTTTATTTTTGTAAATTATTTATGCAATTTTATATCTAAATCATTAGTAATTTATTTTGATTTTATAGATGTTATATTGTATTATTTATCTATTAATATGTAACTATATTTGAATTTACTGAAAATTAATTTCTTATACAAAAAAATAATAATTATGAAAAAGATAAATAAAGAAAAGTTGAAAAATCATTTTGTTCATGATATTTTTTTAAGTATCGAGTGTTACTAATTTCTCTTTTTAGTACTCAAATTTGAGTTAGATTTGTCATTTTAAATTTTAGCAATCCGAAAAATACTTCAAATATTTTGTTGTTTGTCTATTGCTTATGCCCTCTAATCGTAGCGATCATTTCTCGATTTCGTATTCGTATAATTCCTAGAAAAAAAATGATGTTATCAAATCTAAAGTTGATTTTATTTTTCAAATAGAGAGTTTTAAGAATTCATCTTTCATGTGGAGACCCTCTAATAATTTTTATAACTTTCTCGTTATTTTAATTATATGGGATAATTATTATTTAACATAACTTTTTTCAAGATTGTCGCTTATCATTTTGGGCTGAGATTATTCTGACACTGTTTGTTCGCCTTGCTCTCTCTTTTATTACTAGTTGTGTGTTTTTCTTATAGTCACCCTCAAAACATTGCATTATTTTTAGATGATTTCTTTTAAAATTTTAATCACATTTGTACTATTTAACCTTTTAGAATTTTATTTAGTTCATTTGATATTTTAAATATTAACTTTATTATATGTAAATTAATATTTTATTTATAACTCCTTATATAATTTAATATTAAATTTTTTATAAAAAAAATATAATTCTAAAATAAGAAAACATCAAACTTTAAAAAAAAATTCTTCCTTAAAAAGTAAATAAATATTATAATTAAAAAATTATATATTCATGACTTAAAATTTATATGAAATAAAGGAATGACCTCCTTAAATACATAAATAAACATGTTTTATCAAAATGTTTGTAGATTGAAAATTCTTTTAAAAAAAACTCTTATAATAAATTGTCAAAATCATATATAAATAATTGTTATTGTTATATTAAATATCAATACTTATATGTACAGTTAGTGTGGCCCCGAGTATTGAGCAGTCTTATAATAGAAAAACGTGAAATAATTTGAATTTCTTAATTTTTATTTTAAATTGTTCAAATTTTATTTTTATTTTTTATATTTGAACCTATAACCAACAATTAATAAATTTAATTAAATAATATAATTATTTTTAGTAAATGGATTGTCCTATATGGACTGTCAAGTCTGTGAGCTTGCTAGACTCACTTTAAGATCGATCCTGAGTACACCATGATACCTGAAATAAAACAATATTAAGATGAATAAAATAAATTTATAAAATTTATATTAACAATAATTAATGATTACAAACATTTGATGTTAAAAGAAAATCAAATTAATGGTATGAAACTAAAGATATATAAAAAAGGGAGAAAATTTTACATAAATTTCACCGCATATACATGAGATGTAATACTTCTTTATAAAATTACTTTTTCCAATTACTTTTTCCAGTGTAAGATTTACCTTTTATTTTGTAATTGATTTATTCGCTTCATGAGATGGAATTCATTTCGAGAACCAAGTAAAATCTAATACTATAGAGATTTCAATAGAGATCGTTATAGACATATGAAGTATCGCCTTCAAGATAGTTATGGAAAGAAATGCTTTAAAGGTAGAAATATAATTTAACATCATTTTTTATTACTAAACTTGACATACATTTTATTAATTTGAAATAGCATAACGAAGAAGGGTATATTTATTTATTTAAATTATGAAGTCATATTTTTTTTTTTCTATAATAGATGTGACAACATTGAACTGACATTACACCTAAAAACTTTTTCTCTCCTTCCAATATATTAAATAATATTAATTAAATTATTATTATTAATAAAATATTATAATGTTAATTAAATTAAAAATGCATCTAATTTTTGAAATGATTAAAATATTATATATATATATATATATAATAAACTAAAATATATTTTTAAATTATATATATATTTAAATATTAATATACTTAATATAAAGTTATTACTTTTACAAATATTTTTAAATTATATATATATATAAGGGGGAGCAAATTAGATTATCACATCATTCTTCCTGTCTCCCAAATTCTCCCATCTGTTCTCTATGTGTATATATATTTGTTATAGATATAAATTTATTAATATATATATATATATATAACTTTTTTTATAATTATAAAATAATATATATTTTTTAATAATTTAACATTATATAAGAGAAAAAAATTAAATATAAAATTATTATTTGTTCATTTTTACTTATTATCTCTGAAAATAATTATTTAAAAAAATGGTTAATGTAATATATTAATTGATTGATAAACTGGAGACATAAAAGAATAGGAAAATTTTAAAATAAATAAATAAGATTCAATTAGTTGAGAAACTAAATAAGATATATATAATTTATATTTTATTGTTAATTTGATAATTTTATATTTTATTGTTAATTTGATATTTTATTATTATTATTATTATTAGTTATCTCAAAAAATTAAATAAATAAATAATTTTTTTTAGTTAACACATTAACCCAAATTTTATATAACTTAATTAATCAAACATTTTATTGTAATATTTAGAATTAATTTTAATAGTTTATAATTGAATATATTTAACTTTCATCACACACATATATATATATATATATATATATATATATATATATATTATAAATTAAATATTAATTGATTTTATTTATTTTCTCTATTACTATTCATTTTTAAAATTAATTGATTAATTATATAATATAAATATAAATATATATATATTATAAATTAAATATTAATTAATTATATAATATAAATATAAATATATATTATAAATTAAATATTAATTGATTTTATTTATTCTCGCTATTAGTATTTATTTTTAAAATAAATTAATTAATTAAATAATATAAATATATATTTTAAAATTAGTGAAGGGGTGAAAAGAAAAAATAATGAATGAGAAGGATTAATAACTATATACAATATCAATTTATTTCGCTGCATTGGTTTTCCTATTTTTATATTATGTGATAATTTGTCTTCAATACATTTTTTCTAACCTAGTGATCTATTGACATTATTTTTCACATAAAATATTTATTTTGCTTATCTATATAAATAACCTGTTTTTTTTTTTATTGTTTGACACATTTTACAAGATGGTAGATCATTATGATCCTTTTGAAATACCTTACATTTATTATTTTTAATGCATCTATTTTTTACTTAATTTTTTATAAGTAAAACTTATCTCTCTAGGAAAGATGACTGATTTAGGAGTGAATTTTTCGCTAATATGCTTTTCTTCAAAATTTTACATAAATATTAAATAGTATATTTATTTATTATCCAACATTTTTTTCAAACCTAAGAGTAACATAGAAAAACTATGATAGATGTCCATTAACCTTTTGTTTTGTTGGTGGTAATAAGTGTCAAAATTGTGTTCTCCATGTTCATTTGCATCGAAATCATAAGTTTCGCACAAAATTTTCTCATTCTCCTGTCTTCAAAAGATAAATGAGAAGAGAAACTACATGAGAACGGAGAAACAAAATTATTATAATAAAAGCTTGAATGAAAATGAAGACATAGGATTTAAGAATCGTTCTCAAATTTTTTTTATTTTAAAATTAATAATAAAGGTGAATGTGAGTGAAGAGATTTTTTGTTGGTTCGTTTTTTAGTTACATTACAAAAAGTTTAGTAGTTCTATATTTATTGCGTTTGTCAGTATACGATCTCTCCTTTAAACATTTCATCATCTAAACGTGACATTTACATTTTTTAGATTTTATCATTTTTAAAAGAAATGAAGATATAAAGAAGTGAAAAGATTAGACTTGAGTCGAAATGATGACAGAAGGTTTGAATTTTGATGAAGGCAGGGATGACCTATGTGGTGTCAAATTCGGCAAAGTGAGGACAAGGCCCAATTATATTTTGACTCGTTTTAAATTACACCCTCTCATTAAATAAATTAAAGTCTATCCATTTTTTTAAAAGGTTTTAAAAATCATCATAAGTTTAGTTAGTTGACACTTAATTTAAATTTAATCATAAAGTTTTTTTACTTAGTTTGCAAAACCAAGTATGAAAAAAAACATTAACTTAGTCTTGGGCTAAAACTTAGTTTGTAAAACCAAATGTTCGAAAAATTGTTTCGCTTTCACATGCACCCTCCCCTCATTTAAAACTGTCACTACTAAGAATTATTAAATTACCGAAATCTTCTTCAATTACCTTATGTAAAATAGTGAATAAATCATGTCACTTGAACCATCTTTGTAAGTTATCTCTAATAAGATACTTACATATTTATAATATACTTACACATTTGTAAACTTTATTTTTACGATTAAGGGATCATAGTTTGATAAACAGTTATGAGAGCTTAAATTTAAAGAGTTTTAAGTTGGTATGTTTTAAGATGTGGCCTAGCTAATAATAAAGTTTAAATCAAATTATACTACTTCTATTTTCTTATCTTATATTTCTTACACGATGTCAATGTTCCTATTAATCTCTTAATTGTGTTAATTGGTTAATAATTAACTACAACAAAAATATTCATTTTTTCTTAATTTCAATCAATTTTGAAACATTCTTTTATTTTAAACTAGGCATCTATTTGTGATATACGCCATTGTATTACATTACCACCATTGTCATATAACTTTATTATATTACTAAATTAATTATATAATTAGCTATAAAATTAAATAATCACATGTATATGTTTTTTTTTGTCAAATATAAACTAAGTGATATATTATTTCAAAAAAATCAAATAAAAACCAAAATAATTACTGATGTCTAGCTAACTGTTTTAACTTACAATTCCAAAATTCTTGAAAGTTTATTATATTAACTGATAATATTTGTTTTTTGAAATATCTTTGACTAATTAATTGAATTTAGTTTACTTAATTAAATAATATTATTTATTTAATTAAGTGGTATAAATATTAAAAAATAATAAACTTTAATAATGTATATTTGTTAGTTTACTCTTCTCTATTTATCTCTTATTAAGTTTTAATTGATTAGATTTATTATGAGGCACATACGGTAGTTTCAGTCTCTTGATAAGTCGATTTTTTTCTCTTTCACCGAAGAGAAGACAATGAATCTATGTTTACAAGGTTATGTTATTTTTTATTATTTTATTATAAATTTTGTTACTTTGCCTTCCATATTCTTCTTGTTTTAGGTCTGAAAATATGTCTGATACAATGTATAACTTTGTCGGATAAGAAGAAAATATATTAATCTGTTTCCTTGTTTTGACTTTTGTGAAAAAATTTCATAGAATTTCTACATATTTGCATCTTTAATGTCTGTTTCTTTATTTATATTCCCCTTAAAGAAGCTGGGATGTTCACAATGTCTAACTACTTTCATGACAAGGACAGACACCTCTTGAAGTTCATGCTAATGATGTAGAAACATTATGTGCTATAACTCGCAGTTCCCATCATCCATGACAACTAAACTTTTGAGTCAAAGGTTTATGATATAAGACAGTTGTTTTCCCTCTTGGAATGTGAATGTTTAGTCTCTCTGGTTTGTGTTGATCATCAGTTTGTATTTCTTTGTTGGACCCAAGATATCTTATTCCTCTCCTCTGTTACGAAGGCAACACATATACGAGTCTTCAACACCTGTGAATTTCGAGATAGTCACTGCAATACTGCCCAAACTTGGTTGTCCATCTTGTTTATCTTAAATTGCTGAAGCTTAATTCTAGCGATATGATTTTCTTTGGTTTTGTTGTACGCATTGGTTGTTTAGAACTTCAAAGAGCATGAGATGCTTTGTGTGTTATGTAAACTTTAGTTTTTTTGGATTTATTGATACAAAATTTGTAGTTACAATATATTAATATCTTTATCTACATTAAAAACAGACTCACTTATCTCTTGTATAGTTGGATATCACATATATTTTTATTAATGCTTCATATTTTTCATTCAATAATCAATTCTAAGCAAAGACTTAAATACTCAAAAAGTCTATTTTGCTGGAATATATTAATATTTTTCACAGCTTGTAGTTACAATATATTAATAACCCTCTTTATTCTTATGGATCATTGACGATCTACTTAAATTGATGAAGCTTATTTCTAGGGATATGATTTTATCTGGTTTTGTTGTATGCATTGGTTGTTTAGAACTTCAAAGAGTATGAGATGCTTTGTGTGTAATGTGAACTTTAGTTTTCTATTGATACAAAACTTGTAGTTACAATATATTAATATCTTCATCTACATTAAAAATAAGCTTACTTATTTCTTGTATAGTTGGAGAACACATTTTTTTATTAATGCTTCATATTTTTAAATTTATGCAGACAAAAAATTATGAGAGAAAACCTTGTTTGGATGTATAACAAAACTTTGCCAGATCGTCGAGGTTTAACAGATGAGTTTTTCAAAGGGGTGGAAGAGTTTATAAACTTTGCTACAAACATGATTGAATTCATGGATGGTGACAAAATTCGATATCCATGTAAAAAATGTGAGAACTATAAATATAATGATGTGGAATCTTGTAGGGATCATCTTTATCGATGTGGTTTCGTTAATAATTATTATACGTGGACCTCTCATAGGGAACCACTATCTCACATTGAACCAAAATTAATGGTTGTCGATATTAATCTATTTCGTAAAATTATCTTCAATGTTGCTGCCAGTTATAATCCCCGCAAAATGAAGGCGCAAAATTTTCTTCACACATTCATTTAGATGATCACGTTGAAGAAGGCGACACATTTTGGGATGTTCTGAAAGCTTCATATGAACCTCTTTGGTATGGTCACGGGAATGAGACCAAGCTTTCTGCGACGATAAGAATTTAAGTTTTAAAACAGATCACAACCTATCTGAAACTGCGGTGAATGAAATTATTGTTATGATGAACGATTTTATGTTACGTGACAATAATTTTCCAAGTAATTATTATACCACGAAGAAGTTACTTAAGAATTTGGGTTTGTCGGTTATAATGATTGATGCGTGTAGTGAAGGGTGCATGCTTTTTTGGAGAGATGATAATCATAATGAACAATGTTAATTTTGTTTGCGACCAAGATACAAACAAAATCGAGGGAAATCAAAAAACCGAAAATCTTATAAATAATTAATATATTTTCCTTTGATGCCAAGGTTGTAGAGGCTATACGCATCAGATGTAACATCACAACACATGACGTGGAATGCACAACATGAAATCAAAGAAGATATGATGTATCATTCATCAGATGGAGATGCATGGAAATCATTTGATCGTGCATATCCAAATTTTTTAGCAGAATACCGAAACATTCGATTAGGACTATTTACCAATGGATTTGCACCTTTTAATATATCAGGGAAGAAATATTCATGTTGGCCGGTAATTGTGACCCCATACAATCTCCCACATGATATTTGTATGAAGACACCCTACATTTTTATGTCTTTAATTGTGTTCGGGCTTGAGAATCCAAATAATAATATTGACATATATATGTAACCTTTGGTAGAAGAGTTAAAACAATTGTGGATGGAAGGTGTTTCAACATATGATATCTCAAGCCGATGAACATTCAATATGCGAGCATCTATTCTTTGGACAATTAATGACTTTCCAACTTATGCAATGTTATTAGGTTGGAGTACTTACAGTATTGATGGATGTCTGATTTGTACGAAACGTTCAAAATCGTTTAGACTTAAGTTTGGTAAAAACCGTGTTACTTTGATTCTCACAGACAATTTTTACCAGAGCAACATCAGCTTAGACGAGATACAAAAAACTTCATCAAAGACCGAATTGAGATGTCACCTCCTCCCCAAAGACTAAGCGGTGATGAAATATTGTCAAATGTTAGTGATTTTCTCACTACTATGGAAAATCCTTTAGGCACACTTGTTAGTTTCGGTGTCTTGCATAAATGGAAAAAAAGAAGTATTTTTTTGGGAGCTTACTTATTGGAGTCAATCTCTCATTCGTCATAACCTTGATTTGATGCATATAGAGAAAAATGTTTTTGATAATATCATCAATACTGTGATGAATGTGAAAGGAAAGACAAAAGAAAATGTCAATGCGAGAAAAGATTTGTTCCTACATTGCAATCACCCCACGTTGCATGTTCATTCTTAGAGCAATGACATGTTCATTCTCAGAGCAATGGTCACAAACCAAAATCAGCTTACTGGTTGACGAAAGAAGAAAATTGAATCATGCTTGAATGGCTTAAAAGTTTGAAATTTTCAGATGGTTTTGTTTCAAACATTGCAAGATGCATTGATTTTAATGAATGCAAGTTGACTGAGTTAAAAAGTCATGACTGCCATATCTTCATGGAACGATTAATTCCAATTGCTTTGAGAAGATTACTACCAAGGTATGTATGGGGCGCATTGACAGATTTTAGTAATTTATTTCATGACTTTTGCTCCACAACGTTGAGTATTTCAAACATTAAAGAACCAGAAAAAAAATGCGGAAGGTCCAATTAACATTTTTATCCCAACACATTCTATTTTTAATTATCTTGGACGTCCAAGTGAAGCTTCAAAATCACGAAATTTGAATGATAAAGAACATGAAGCTATCCATGCATATGTTCTATTAAATTATCCAGAACTTGATCCGTATTACAGGTAAGTTCATTATATGTTAATTTTTTTTTAATTTAATAACTATTATATTATAATTTATAAGGTATATTGTTCACTTCAAGCACAACCTATGTGAATTTTGCATCGTGATTTCATGCATATATGAGATATTTAAAGTTACGAATGCTTTATTAGTCACAATACATATAATGTCTTTTATATATATATTACTATTTATTCATTTTAAGATCTAAAAGATCCTGTTATTATCGCGGATAGGGGACTAATTTATTACCTAGCATGGGGACCTAATAAATCATCAATGAGTTGGCTTATATATTTCATTAATGGTTTTGTTTGGTATACTCGAGAATATGGTTCATCAAAATCTACCATTAATAGTGGAGTATGTGTACATGCTAATAATGATTTCTATGGTTTTCTAAATGAAATTATTGAAATAGAGTATTTAGTTCAACATTTTTGGGTGGTGTTATTTAAATGCTATTGGTTTCACCCGGTTAGAGGAGTCAATGCTCACAAAAATCTATAAGCTAGTTGACGTAAAGCCTAATTAGGCATGCAATAAATATGAGCCCTTCATATTAGCGCAACAAGCAGATCAAGTGTATTATACAACTTATCCAAGTTATATGAAAGACAGCACATAATGGTGGGATGTTTGCAAAACAAAAAATAGAACCAAAGTTGAGAAACGTTGGATCGAAAAAACATACCAACAAGATGAGATGACAACTTCCTTGGACATTAAAATGTATGATATTACAGAGTTGTGTGATTTTGATAGTGTTGATGATGGTGATGATGGAATCGATGAGTCGATCAATGATTTAAATGAAGAATTTCAATCTAGTGGTAGTGAAGACGACACTGACGATGAAACTGAAGATGATTCTGAAGACGACACTGAAGATTATACTAAAGACGATAGTGAAGATTGAAGACACTGATGGCAGGTATAAGAATTTGGTAACATGATTGTGTATGATTTTTAAGTAAATTTATATATCTTCTTTTGTGTTTTTAATTTTGTAAATTTCATTGGATTTTATGTAAAAGAAAAGATGGACAACCGAGTTCGTTATGTGGAACATTATGGAGGAATGTAAAAATAAATTGTCTTATTAATTTTAATGATTACAAATGATGTTATTAATTTATTGGTTAATTATATTTGTATTTGGTAGTGATAATAAATACGTATTTTCTCTAGATCAATGTTTATGTATTAGTGTTTGTAGAACGAAGACTGAGGTGCGGTCGCCGATTTCTCAAGTTTCTCTCATAGACTACTAGTTCGCCTAATCGTTACTACTAATTTTCCTTTCTTTAATCTGGTACGTTTTCACTCTAAATCAAGTTGTAAAGTACTATTATTAAGTTTATCTAGATTAATGTTTGTGTGTCATAAATATGCATTTGATATCTCATTTCGATTATTTGTTAGTACAATCACCTGCAATTTTTTTTCTGTTGAGTTCTGTCCAAATGAAATATTGAATTGAGACTTAATTTTGTTAGAACATCATATATTTTTTATACTAGTTCTTGAAGATTGTTATTGAAAGAGTTTATAAATTTGTTATTGAAACAGTTAAACCAACATGTATAAATAATGAATCACCGAGAAAAAATCTTGGAGATTTGTTATGAAGAACATAATAATAATTTAGTTCTCATTTGAACAATTTGAAAAATGAAGATAAGTTGAATAATGAGTTTGAACCAAATGTATATTGGGTCTTTATGTGCAGAACAAATTATCTAGATTTCTTAAATTTTTAATAGTTACTGTTTTGTTTTCATTCTCTACTCCACAAACACCATATTCCTATAACCTTTTCCTTGTTGAGTTCTGGCCAAACTAAATATGAAATTGGCACTTAATTTAGTTAGACTTTCTTTATCTCTCTATTCAATACTTTCAAGCAACTACTTGCATTTTATTTGCTTTTATGTTAAACCTTTAATCTAGATCTTGCATATAAATTCTTGTTCTTTATAAGCTCATATAGCTTCGATCATATCGAAAAATTGTATACTAAATGAACGACAATTTCGATTTACTAGCATTTTATGTTTATGTACAGGTTGTTGTTTTTGATTCCTTGATGGAATTGCGTGCTTGATCTGTAAAATTCTACTTATTATGTTTAGGATGATATCCTCTTGAAACATCGAAACAAGGTTGGATATGATCTGAGTGTTCTGAATCTGTTCACATGAATCTCATATTCTATAAACTAGTTTTGTGTTTATGGGAGCCCAAGCACAACCTCATGTGTATCTTGTATGCATCTTCATCTTTTTCATTCATCATGTGATGCGCTTTTATTCTAATTTATATTACATGAGGTTTGATCAAATCAAGTATTCTTTATCATTTGCAAGCACTGAACCTAGATTTTGGAAATTCTGTGTTGCATTTATTGTTCTTTAATTATGCTGGTTTTTTATGTTCATTATGCAGGTGTTAAACAAAAAAAAATGTACATAATGGTGAAGATTTGTTGCATAGGAGTTGGTTATGTTTATTGGGTGTTGATTTCTTAATTTGTTTAATGGTTACCGTTATGTTTTCATTCTCTACTACACAAACACAAACAAACACACCATTATTAGTTTCAATAACAGTGATTTATTATTATTATTGTATTATCAGAAACTTAAGCAGGTGTTGTTATTGTCTGTGATTAAGTATGCAATCTGAAGATATCCAACCCCAAATAAGCCAACACAAGAAAACTAAGATTTAGAAATAGATGATCGTCCCAGTATTGAACCAGATAGGAATAGGTGAGTGTCTAATTATAAGTATATTTTTTAAAAAATAATTCAATTATATGTATATATGATAAATTATTTTACATATTGGATAGTTTTTATCCGAATATAACACGTCAAATGAATACAATGATAATTGTTGCTTGGCGTGGAACTTTCATTAACTGGAATTAAGTTTCACCAGAAGTACGAGAATTGTGGTGGGGTTGTTCAAGATATATTTAATGTTATTTTACATTATTAATAAACACTCATTGGAGTTGAGTTTATATTTTATATCTAAGGATAAACATAAGTGGAATGAAGAGAATTCTGTCAAAATTTACAAAAACTTTAAAACGGAAGTGGGTGATAAACTCTGGAACTTCATTTACACTACAAAGAATAAAGGACAACTACCCTCATGCATTAATTCTTCTTCATGGGATCAAATACAAATTTTTGTTAAAGATCCAAAGTACATTGAAAATGTGGAAAAGCAAAACGGAGTCGTGAAACAAATTCTATAAATAATGCAGGAGCGACATACTGTGGAGGATCTATTAATGTTTGTGAGCATAAACGGAGAATGGTAATTTAAAGATTCAAATATTTTTTATATGTTTTAAATTCATAAAAATACTGTGAGTTTAATTTAATTATATTTTTTTTTTCAACAAAGACTATTGAACTAGGCAGACCACCGAACATGATAAAAATATTTTAGAAAATATATCAAAAGAAGTATGGTACTTGGAGTGGTCCACATGCATCCATATCTATGGTAAGTAACCATTTTTATTTTGATATTACTTTATATTTTAATTAAATTTTTAAGTGATGATTTAAAATAGAGATAGAAAAGATTACAAGTTAATTCATAGATGGTGTAAAAGAAAATTTGTCTATTTGTTTTCTTATTTTTTAAATTGATAAGTTTGAATGCAACTCATTTAGCTGTGAGTTTGACCTAAACCTGTCCAGATATGATAAATATGTGATTTTCTTTTAAATGTTTAAAATTTTGTATTAATAGAGTTTTTGTCGAGTATATATTTTCTTCGTAGTTGTTTGGAAACCATTAGATGAATCTTTATGATTTAGTTCAATTAGCTCTGATTTTGTGCTTTGTTTATTGTATGTGATTGCATTTTTTAACCTATAAATATTTGAGATAGTGATGACAATGTTTCTGGCTGGAGGATACATGAAACTTTCTTCTATGTTGACTTCCTTTTGTGCATATCTAATGCAATTGCAAGTAGATTGGAAAAAATGAGCTGAACTTTTATGTTTTAGTCATATTAGCTCTGAGTTTTGTACTTTTTTTTACTAAATGGGAATGGATTTGTTGTATGTGAATGAATTTGTTAACTTGTAGTTATGACTTGTTACTACTTTTTTCATCATCTTTTATTGCTGTCATTACAAGAAAATTATTTACACAAACAATTTTGTTTCTATAAGATAATTTTATTCGGTTTCAACAAAGTCAAAATGATCCAAATACTAGTGAAGTTGTGAAGAACTCCACTCTAGATGAGTTATATGTATTATTATCAGTCGGTGGCCCCAAGAGAGGGAGGATATTTGGAATGGGAAAAGATGAAAAATATTGTTTATACAAAAAAGAATCATCATCTTCCCAAGTTTTAAAGAGATTACAATATTGAAAGATGATATCAAAGAAATGCAGCTTAAAGTGCGAGAAAGGGATAAAAAAATGAAGAATATGAAATCAAATTGCAATAGAGATGAAATCATTGCTGAACTTCGTGATAACGTTCTATAATTGACACGTCGACAAAAAGAAACCGATGTAAAGATGGATGCATTCATGAAGACATTTTCTAATAGATATTGATAATTTGTTTTTATAATATTTTTAAATATATATATATTATATATATATATATTATATATATATATATGCTAGATTGATTAAGAATTTATTAAGTTGTTCTCCTCTTTTGAATTTTTAATTAGTGTCATTCTAATTTTAAAAAAATATTTTTTAATTCATTTTAAAATAAACGTAATTTTAATTTTTTTAATTTTATCACAAAATAAAATTACATTTTTTTGTCACAAAATTGATAAGATAACTATTACATCATAAAATATATTACATCATAAAATCCATCACAAATAATTTATCGTGGAAAAATAACATTACAAATGATTTGTCACAAAATATTGTTACAATGATTAATCACAAAATATCGTCACAAACTATTCATCACAAAATATCGTGACAAATTATTCGTCACAAAATATTGTAATAAATGATTCTTCACAACATATTATCACAAACAATTGGTCGGAAAATATCGTCACAAACGAATGGTCGCAAAATATTGTCAAAAAATATTCGTCGGTATTAAATATTAACGCAAAAATCGTCACCCTATTAGCGAGGATCTAATTAGCGTCTTTTGTTTTATGTCACAATATTCGTCGTTAAAGTTGTTTTTGTCAATAATTCCGTCAAAAATTGACGTCACAAAGTCATCAAATTTTTGTAGGGAATGAACGATTATTGTTGCGTTAGAGCAAACTGAACGAACCAATAAAATAGTGTCAAAAGAATATCTATCAAAAAATTTGAGCATTAGTTAAAATTATCCTTGCTTCATAAAGCAATGCCGGAAAATGTTGTGCCAAATGAAAATGGATCATCTGTATATTGTCGAAATAGTGAGAAATTCATACAAATCATGAGAGGATGTACAGAGGATGTACGTAAGAGGTACTCCATATGAAATATCAAATCAAGTAACTTTTTATTATAAAAATAAAAATAATTCAATATCCGATTATTTCATCTCTTTTGTTGTTAAGAAGGGTGGATACAGACTCGAGAAATGGTCATCAACACAATTGAAAGGTATAGGCAGCAAATTACACACCAACAATTGAGAGAATTATTCGAACTATAAAAAATCAAGAGAGAAAAACCAATCCGGCTAAATAAGATGTCAGACCAAACAAAACTGAAAGACGAGTAATAGAAAGAAAAATAAGGCATCCTCCGATATTAAAAAAATTATCCAAGGCGTCAAAAAAAATTGACATATCTCCTCTAAAATTTATTTTTCTAGAGTGAAAAATAAATTAATATATATATATATATATATATATATATATTAATATAAAAAATTACTTTAATTAATTTACAGCATGCATGTATGCCACCTCATTTATTCTTCCTTATCATCTAGAGGATCATGATTACTCAAAAATTGAAAAACGGCAAACATTTGTCTTATTCATTATAATATTATCATCATCGAACGGATACATTAGGATTTAATTTAGGTAGAATATATATATATATATATTAAGATTTATGCGAAAATTTTACTTTATTCGAAGATTAATCACAAATGAAGACGAATTTGAGACTTAAAATATATATATATATATTTAAGAAACGAAATAATAGTTTACGTTATTATTTATATTTTGTTAATGAGAATTAATGACCCAATCGATTATATATATATATAAAATTAGAAAACATTCTTAATTAGAAAATTTTAAAACTATCATAATATTCTATACATTAAATATTCCCAATGCTAAAAAATTGAGAAGTTTAGAAAAGTTATCTGAATTCTTTGCCTTTTTTAAGTTTGCTTAACATGAATTCTCAATGAACGTGGTTGAATGTTGGTTGAATGTTGTTCAACGTTATGATGTTGATTTGTCTTTTCTTCTTAACACTTAAAAACATTGTGAATGCTTTGTTAACGGTTGGTAGATGATCCATCATCGGAATCGAATCCTTGATGTTCTCACATAAATCATCTAGGCCTTAGGCCTTAGGCCTTAGGCCTTAGGCCTTAGGCCTTAGGCCTTGCATTTTCTTTTTGTCGATTGTGTTCATTATCCAAATCTTTACGGTTGCATCAACCATCCTCCAAAACATTGTTTTTTTAAATAGTCAATAAAACATGTTTTCATCTTTGATAGTAGACCACGACCAAGTCGAATATCAGTACTTCATTCGAAATAACTTAGTAGAGTATGAATCGTTGATGTGAGAACAATTGACTCTCTTCCATGTAGATAAAATTATCAATCCGATCACGTTTTTTATATGTCGTAAATAATCGTGTTAATAACTTCCAAGTCATATAATGATTTATTTGTGAATTGAGATTATTATTGTACCGTATATGCAATATTATGCTTGTTCTAATTTAGATATATTTATCTTTTAATAAATCTCCTCAGCTTACTCGATTCATTGATTAATTTTGATAATTTTTCATTTAGTTTGATACCTTAATCATGGGTTCATAAATAAATTTCTGCAATTTTTATGTAGTTTGATATCCTTAAATGGGTTAATGGTTAAATTTATACAATTTTTTTAATGTAGTTTGATACCTTTCATGTGTTCATAATTAAATTTCTACAATTTTTATGTAGTTTGATACTCCTCAATAGATTTATAATTAGATTTCTATACTATTTCATTCAGTTTATAACTAGGTTCATAATTAGATTTCTACAATATTTCATACAATTTAATACCATCAATGGGTTTATAATTAGATTTCTACAATATTTAATACAATTTAATACCCTTCCATGGATTCATAATTAAATATCTACAATTTTTTATCAATTTATACCATTTATGAGTTCATAGTTAGATTTCTACAATTTTCATGTAGTTTGATACTCATATCCATGAGTATTTTTGCATATTTACAAAGCCTATTAGGCCAAAATCATTGATAAATACCATTGGTATTATTTGAAATTTAAAAAAAAAAAGAATTTTTTTTTATAATTCCAATATCTTTGATTTTGATTTAAAATCAATGGATCTCATAAATATTCATAATAATATTTCTTTTCATTACATTAATACCATAAGCATCAGGTTTAATTTTGAGATTAATAAAGAATTTTGTTTTTCTAGAGTTTTTCATTTTTAATTTAAAATCAATGGATATTATAAGTATCCGTAATAATGATTCTTGTGATTACATTAATACAACTTGCATCATATTCAATTTTGAGACTAAGAAAGAATTTTTTAATTCCAAGTTTTTTATAGAAAATTTTGAATCAATTAAAATTTTATTTCTATAATATCTGATATATCATTATCGGGGTCATCAAAATATCATCTACATATATCAGTAGGACTTAAATTTATGATGATTATGTCTATTGTATAGACAATGATCATGTTCTGATTTTAATTAATTTATAATTCAATCACTAAATCATTATGTGACTCTTCATTATACTCATTATCTTCATGAGGAAGATTATGATATATTATCACTTTTTTAAGAACTTTCAGTCTTTTTATTTATTTTCTCATTAAATGGAAAAATATTTTTATGAAATGTCACCTCTCTTGATGTCACTATTTTATTTGAATCAATTTGATATAAAATATATCATTTTTTTAAGGATATCCCACAAATATGTTTGATTCCTCTATGTTCAAATTTCATTTTTTTAGGATTACTCTTAGACATATATCATAAACATAAAAAAAAAATTGAGAATTTTATAACTAGTTTCATACTTGTTCAATAAGAAATGTAGAGTTTTCTAGTTTACAACTTCGGTTGCAATCTGTTTATTACAAATATTGCAATAAAAAGTGATAATGACAAAAAAGATATTGGTTTATTCGAATGATTCAACAAACAACCATCTACTTCGGTTAAATGTCTATGTTTAATTTTCACAACCCATGTTGTTTTGGGGTGTAAATACATGTTCTTTGATGGATAATTCTCAATTCATTAAAAGGTGGTGTATACATAGAATTAACAAATTATGTCTCATTATTATTTCCAACTATTTTAACCCTTCTTTCATATTAATTCTTGATTAATATGAGATATTATTATTTTTTATAAAAAACTCTTGTTATGTTTTTAAGATAAGTATTCATATACATCTTGAGTAATCATTTATTATAATTAACATAAAAGATGTATTAGTTAATGAATCTTCTTTATAATGTGTTATACATCAATTTGTATGAGATAAAAAAAAAAATGTTTTCTATAATTGAAGTTCTATTATCACTTTTCATTATTTTAATATTTAAGTAAATTAATTTTAAACTACAAAAATACAAATCTTGATATTTCTAACTTAATGAATAATTCTATTTGATTCATTTGTCAAGTAAACATTATTTTGTTTTCAAATTTGTTTGGGTTACTAGCTCCAAATCTGTTAGTTTCATTTTATTATTTTAGTTAAAACATTTTTCTCATAATCTATTCGAAATATTACGAAAAATATTAATCATAATTATAAGACTTACTTGAATTCTTCAATAATTTTTCTTTTTTTTTCTTTCAATCTTTTGAATCATTCTTTAAACAGCTTGTAATCATCTTTAGTTTCTTTATCATTGTTCTTGGTTGTTGTTCTTGGTTGTTCTTGATCGATTTGTTTGATGATTCATTTTCATTGATGAAGTTAGGTTTACAAAATTTTCTGATCTGTCGAGTAAGCTGTTGAAGTCGAATGTGTTGTTTTCCTTTCTAACCTTGCTCTGAAACCATGTTAAGATTTATACATATAATTAAACCTACCTTATTCGAAAATCAATCACAAATGAAGATGAAGTTGAGACTTAAAAAGATATAGTAGAGAGCAAGAAACAAAAGAATAATTTATGTTATTATTTATATTTGTTAATGAGAATTAATGACCCAATCGATGTATATATCAATAATTTTAGGAAACATTCCTGGTTAAAATTTAAAACTATCATAATATTCTACACAATAAATAAAATATTTCCTAAATATATAATATCTCAAAATCTATCCTAATATTAAATAAAGTATTTGCTAAATATATAAATAAAATTAATTCGATTAAATAAGATGTCAAGACAAAAAAATGCAGCCTTAACTCAAATCTGAGTGATTGAAAGAAAAATAATGCATTATTAGATGAAAAAAAATTATCGAAGAGTCAAGAAAATTTCAGATATCAAATTTTTTTTCCTAGAGAAAAAATAAATTAATATATATATATATATATATATATATATTTTAACATTACAAATTTACTTTAATTAATTTATCGTATGCATGTATATGCCACCTCATTTATTCTTCCTTATCATCTAGAGGATCATGATTACTCAAAAATTGAAAAACGGCAAACATTTGTCTTATTCATTATAATATTATCATCATCGAACGGATACATTAGGATTTAGGAAGAAGATTTATATATAAAAATAAAATTAATCTTTTTTCATTCACACTTTTTTTTAACATCGGAATGACCCTTGTTTTTTTATATCACTTAAAAATATTGTGTTTTTGTTAGGTACTGTTGAGTCGAATTGATTTTTTTGATTTAGTTTTTTATATTCTGAATAATATTTTTAATTGTTGTTTGGTAGGTTGCTGCACATAACATCGTAGTATTAGTGTTCATTTCTCGAGAGTCCGTGTTTATCCTCTTTTTAACTGAGTCGAAATAATAAGAACTGGATTTATTTTTCAATTTTAAATAAAAGGTTATTTGATTTGACTTTTCCTATAAAGATCTTTTACCGGTATCTTTTATTAATTTCTCACTATTTTGATCATAATATGCAGATGATCTATTTTTTCTTAGCATGACATTTTCCGACGTTGTTTATCAACCCTAAATTAATGATAATTTTGACTATTGTTCATAATATTTGATAGTCAGAAATTCTTCCAACTTTGTTTTATTATTCCGTTGAACCTGTTCTACTTCAACACTTACGGTTTAAAAATTCAAATAAGTTCGTCTTTACAAGAATTCTCAACAATTGCGTTGAATCTTTTTCTCTGTGAGTTTTATTTTTGTAAATTATTTATGCAATTTTATATCTAAATCGTTAATTGTTTATTTAGATTTTATATATGTTATATTGTATTATTTATCAATTAATTTATAATATGCAACTATATTTGAATTTATTGAGAATTAATTTCATATAAAAAAACTAATAATGATGAAAAAGATAAATAAAGAAAAGTTGAAAAATCATTTTGTTCATGATATTTTTTTAGTATCGGAGTGTTACTAATTTCTCTTTTTAGAACTCAAATTTGAGTTAGTGTTCTATTTTGTTCGGTGCGACATTATATTATTGTTAAGTCGAATTGGATTTGTGGTTTTGAATTTTAGCAATCCAAATAATACTTCAAATCTTTGGTTGTTCGTCTGTTGATTATTCCCTCTAATCGTGATTGCAATCATTTCTCGATTTTGTATTCGTCTCATTCTTTGAAAAAAACATGATGTTGTCGAGTTTTAGGAATCCATCTTTCATGTGGAGACCCTCTAATGATTTTCATAGTTTTCTCGATATTTTAATTATATGTGTCAGTTATTATTTGACAAAACTTTTTTCGCTGTTGTTTTTACCAACACTCATGCAAAAAAGTTTGATTGTCGCTTATAATTTTGGGTGGAGATTATTCCGACACTGTTTTATTAGTTTGTTCGGCTTACTCTCTTTTATTACTAGTTGTGAATCTCAAGTAAATTTTTTTATAGTCATCCTCAAAATAATATTGCATTATTTTTAGATGATTTCTTTTAAAATTTTATTCACATTTGTACTATTTAACTTTAGAATTTTATTTACTTCATTTGAAATTTTAAATGTTATTTTTATTATATGTAAATTAATATTTTATTTATAACTACTTATATAATTTAATAAGAATTATTTTTTATAAAAAAAATAATAATTCTAAAATAAGAAAAGATCAAACTTTAAAACAAAAAATCTTCCTTAAAAGTAAATAAATTTTATAATTAAAAAATTAAATATTCATAAATCTTAAAATTTATATGAAATAAAGGAATGGCCTCCTTAAATACATAAATAAACATGTTTTATCAAAATGTTTGTAGATTGAATTCTTCTAAAAAGCTCATATAATAAATAGTCAAAATCATATATAAATAATTGTTATATTAAATATCAATACCTATATACTTATAGGTTAGTGTCGGCTCCGAGTATCGAGCAGTCTTAGGGTAGAAAAACATGAAAAGAATTTGATTGTCTTAATTTTTATTTTAAATTGTTCAAATAATTTATTAATTTATTTTGATATTTGAACCATTAACCAAATAAAAAGAATTACTTGACTTTAATATTAAAACAATTAATAAATTTAACTAAATAACTTAATTATTTAAAGTTTAAAGTCTATGGCTTACTAGGCTTACCTTACCTTAGTATATGTCCTGAGTACACCATAATACAAATAAAACAATATTAAGGTGAATAAAATAAATTTATAAAATTCATGTTAACAATAATGAATTGATTACAAACATTTGAAGTTGAAACAAAATCAAATTAATGATATGAAACTAAAGATATATAGAGAAGGAAAAAAATTCATAATTGTTCAACCAACTTATGTAATTGTTCAACTCGCTTTGTATAAATGTAATTAATGAACTATTAAAAGTTTAATTAGACGTATTTACTATTAAAAATCGGCTCATTTTGTCCCTTTGTTGTTTAATGTTATAATTTGTTAAGTTTTTATTTGATTTATTATACATAATAATTTAAATAAATAAAAAAGTGAATTTATCCTTTCCTATTTTATATTATTTTTACTATTTCAAATTAACAAAGACAGACGAATTTGAATTGCAAGTCTATTGATGAAGAAACTTAGTAAAAGTGCATTTATAACGTTATAGAGATTTCTAACAATAAAAATCAAATTGAGAATCAAATCGAATTAAATAGACAGGTGGGAAAATATGATAAATATATATATATGCATCGTTCTAAATAATATGTCGCCCTCATAAGCTGCTGCAAATGAGGGAGTGTCAACCAAAGCTGTCAAAATCAAGAGTTTGCGTAGAATCGTTAATTAGTTATAAACTCGTAAAATCTAGAGTTTACGTAAAATCGTAAGAGTTTAGTTTGAAAATAATAGTTATAAATTATTATTATTTATACATATAATGAAGTATTTTGTACTTAATCAATTTTAAAAAATTATATAT